>NW_016178937.1:0-7551 GCF_001687245.7 Rhagoletis zephyria | reverse complement strand
GGAATTTTTATGCTCTCACCCTCTAGGATTGTTCTATATGGAAAAAATTAACCCTTATTTTTTTTATTTTGAAATCAACAAATATTTAGAGGTCGCTCAAAAAAATATTGAGCGCTTTGAGCGACCTCTAAATACATTCTGATCTCAAAATAAAAAAATATGGGTATACTTTGGTCGATATAGAACAATCCTAGGGGGTGAGAGCATTACAATTCCGACTTTACTGTTTGGACCACCTTAATATACACATACATACATATGTATAGAAACAAATTGATTAAGGTTATATCACAGATTTTCTTAATGAAGTAATGGGGTGCATAGGAAATCAAAAAGATTATTGCTGATAGAAAATGTTTCGATAATAAGTATTATGTAATGGAAAAAATAAAAAAATAAAAAAACATATATATATGCGTATTTTTAGAACAAATTTTATAGCTATATACTAGTGTGAACTAATAGTGCCTAGAAAGGAGTATAGACTCACGACGACGAATAGTTGGGTCTTTATACTTAGCTCACAAAATTTTCTTATTCTTTATTGTTCATTTTTTTTAATTTTTACATCCAATAAAAAAACGCAAAAATTAGAAAAAGTCCTGAGGAAGAAGAGGGATCGGTTCACCATTTCCGTCGCATACATTCAAGTGATTTCCAATTTTATTCAACTCAGTTGAAGTTTAAAGAGGCTATTTACCAAAGCTCTTCCCAACTAAAGGTCTGCCTGAAGTTCTCAAGAAAAATTCCAAAAAATTGTTTTCCTATTTCTTTAAAAAAGTAGTTTGGCTGCTGCTGTAAATTTTGTTAAAGAAATAAATATAAGAGCATTTTTTCTTGAGAACTGCTCAAGTAGCACACTGGTGTATAACTTGGTGTAAATTTGTGAATTTTGGTACAATTAGTCAGATTTATACCAAAATTCATAAATTTACACCAAGTTATACACCAGTGTGCTACTTGAGTGCATACCAACTTAAGAAGTTTTAATAAATGAAAATTTCTTTTCCATTTCTTGTGCATCATTTTGTAAAAATTTTTCGTTTTTCTTGAGAGTCCCTAAAAATTATCATCATAAGTAAAATTTTTAAATTTTTTCCCAACTTGAAAAAGGCATGCAATAAACTTCAAAAAAAAAAAGTATGGGTATTCATAGAAACGTGTAAATGCCTTGTAACCGCATAAACCCCGTAAATAGCCCGATATATCATACAAAATTAAGTAAGTTTACGAGTATTACATGGTTACGAGGCTTTTACGCGTTTAGATGAATTGCTTTAATATTCTTTTCGATTCTCACCATCACAGGAATAAATTTCTGCATGCAAAAATTGTAAAAACTTTTGTTAAAAGCTTTTTTAAAAGTTCATTGCAAACTATTTTCAGCTAAAAAAGGAACAAAATTGAAAACCTGGAACGAAGCTATTTATACTGAATTTTCCATCACTAAAACATTTGATATACATTTAGCGATACTTCACTAACTCTTTTTGTTCTCGAGATATTCGATGTTGTGACGGAAAAAATATATTGTCCCAGCTTTCTGGTTTTGTTGTTGTAACATAAAATTTCACCAAATAGTTTTCAGAAAAGTCTGAGTCGTTCAGATTAAGTAAACCCGATAGCAGTATTGCCGGCTACCGAAGGCTTTCCAAAATCAGCTTTTAGTCTTCAGCTTGCCGAATGTTTTGGGGTACCAAATGACTCCGAAACAAATAACTAAGTAAGATTTGGGTGAGAGATATACCGAAATTCGAGCCTAACTCTTTCGAGCAGAGTGAAGAATTAGTATTAAATGTATATGCTTAAATAACTTAAATTATTGAAATTAATAATTTGTGGATACATGGCTGCGGTCAATAATAGCCCCTAATATTTTCATGGCAAAAAAATTAACTTAAAAAAAAATTTAGCAACAAAAGCCCATGAATTTTGACTTTGATATTTTGAAGGGGTTAAAAAAGTTATGTGCAATTTTTGATTCCTTTTTGGAAAATACAGCTTAACCTTTTATTTTTACTTTTGGTTTCATAAACATTTATAAAAGTGCAATGAGGCGCGATTCATTTGGGTGGTTTTCGAGACTTTTCGGGATCTCCTAGGAATATTTAAAAATTTTGTTTGGCCTTTTCATGGATTTGCATTCAGACTATTCAACTTTTTTTCGAAGCGCATTGTAAAATTTTCAGCTGTGCAAGATATTTAAAGCCACTTGAAATATTTCGAAGCGCTTTGTACTTAATTTGTTTTTTTTTTTTGGACTTTTCGATTTCGACGGTATATTGGAATTGAGCTCTTATTTTAATGAACGCCTCATATTAAACAAAAAAATACTTTTGTGTTTGCTCAAAAGTGTATTTTTATTAATAATTCTTGTTTTTCCCAAATAAATAAAAATCAGCGTAGCTAACTATCTATTGCACCACTTCTCTTCATAGCACTTCATCGACTCTTTCGATACAAAGATTCAATTTGCAGTAAAAACACACGACGCTATTAAGTATGGCCTGCAGGCGAAATAGGTTTACGAATCGGCAAATATTACTCACTTCGCCTTAGCTAAAAATCATCATCAGCACAACACTCTCCATCAATTCTTCATTCTTATTCTGCGCTACATTCGCTGCAGTGCATATTTACATACATACATATATTAAGGACTGCGCCTCTCCTTTTGTAGTTCCTTCTTTATTTTAAACACTTTCTTGCTCACTACTTTTGCGTTACGAACTCATTTTGGTGAGTTTGCGCACAGCTAACATCGCTCATTTTGTCATACTGCTCCTGTCGTGCTGCCGGTTTGTTTATGTATTTTGACATAATATTTATCCGGCTATTTGTCTGCATGGCGTATACGTAACAATATCAATATCGCTTGTGTATGTATGTATTTGCTTGTGGCTTGCTATTTTTAGTAACGCAGCTGTCACAACAAATCTTGTTTTCTTTGTAATTGTCATCTTTTTCAATATTTACGTTGTTGTTGCTGATGGTACAACAATTAACGAGTGCATGCGGTTAAAAATAGCTTTAGGAGATAAAGTTGTTTTTCTCACTAAATATACATACATATATTTATATACATACATACCGTAAATTAATATTAATATTTTTATAAGTATAACGAAGACCACCCTAGTAAAACGTATGCATATGCCATAAAAATTTAAATACAAAATTGAAATCAACAAACAATTTTTTAATGCAGACATACTAAAACACTAAGTATTCCTGCTCCAGCGTAGCCTCGTTGTTATGAATTTCGAAAAAAATATTGTAAAGAATTTTCCAATTTCAACAGACCTGAGTACATTAAATCGGATTGCATACTGATTAGTTTTTGCCTACTGCCTATGACTGCGTTTTCTTTTTCCTTCCCGTATTGAATGTATATATATTTGCATAGTTGTATTTTGAAAGTAACTGCTGCAACTGTGGAATAGACAACCATGGAGTACATTGTTGTTTATGGCTGTTATCAAATTAATGCCTGCCCTGTTGCCTGTCATTGTTTACATTGGATGTAGTCGAATGAAGCTGATAGCTATAAGAAAACCTTGATGTGCAGAATATTTAGTACAAGAAAAGAAAACATCATTAAATATTGGCTCTGGATATATATCGGTGGTACTCTGAAATAACGACACAACTCAGAATAATCAGGTACATACTTAAGTTATATAGGCCCATTTCCCCGGTAATTAGTTAACTAATATAAAAACAGATGTTTTTAACCATTGATTAACTAATTGATGTACATTACTTAACTACAGTCAAAAATTAGTCAAATTAATACTGTTAAATGAAACAGTACGCTTAGACCATATAGAGAAGGCTTATTGTGTTACCACAGTTTGACACCGCGCAATTATCCNTTTTAGTTCCAAGATTCTCAGCGGCCTTCATGATAGCGGAAACTTCAGCTTGGAATACGCTGCAGTAGCCTGGTAACCTAAACGAAATTTTCAGAGGAGGGTTTTCTAAGAAAATGAGAGTGTTAATATCTTCTTTCCATACCTCCCTGCTTGGTATTCTTATACCAAAATTGTTTCCGGAACCGATATCGAAGCAAAACGGTCTGTACTGATCGGAATGAAGTCTACGAAAAATGAAACTGAAGATGGCATAAAGCCGATACCGGTTTGTCTCCAAAACAAAACTTGACCAGGGATGACGGAAATTCGTTCCAAAATAAATCATCTTACCACACAGTGGGAAAAATCGACCCACACGAACATACAAATTTATTTAATACAAAAGGATGTCCCTGGGCTTCAGGCTGCCATTGGGATGCCTGCCAAATACTGTGCCAGAAAATATGAAACAGAGTTCAGAGCATAGTATGGCGTGAGCGCTCCGCTTATATAGATCGTACTGGGCCTTTGCTCCTTGGTGAGTAGCCTGAGGTTGACCCCTTTATCTAATGCTGGCCATCATATGATCACTGCTCACTGATATAAATATTTATCAACAAATCTGGAGACTAAATGGCCCATTCCTTGCCTATGCTCGTTTACAGGTAAATATTATTGTTGCTTTTCCACAATAAAGTTTCATTAAAAAACGGCCTCGATCTCAATAAAAATTGTTGAATATAATTGTTATAAGGCCATAAAATAACAAAAACAAATTTAAATATTTCTTTCATTTGCATGAGTAGCTTTTTTTGATTTCGTAAACATTTCATAATTTGTATTTGTATTGTATTTCAATACAAAACTTAATATTAGTGGCAACCCTTTTAAAAATATATGGATCAAAGACTTTTTAAAAAATTGGTGAAAATAATTTGTTAACATGTTTAGAATTATGAAAGAAAGAAAAATTTGTGCTTTAAGGGCAAATAAAATTTAAAAACCACTTTAAAAAGGCCGCTTATTGAATTAAGTTTTTCAAACAGTGGAAAAACTTGTTTAAAAAATATTTAGAAATTAAGCTTTCTTAAACCATTTTAGCTTGACACCCATATTATAGTATTTAATCTTTTCTTATCAATTTAATTGAATTACATTTTTTTAAGAAAGTGGCAACCCTTTTCAAAAATGTTTTAAAAAATAGTATTTCTTACGCTACTTCGCTAGTTGATACCCACTTCGTAACAATATGTTATTTATCACTTCAACTTAATTGAATTGAAGTCAGTTAAAAATAAGTAATTTTTAAGCAAAAAACAAAATCGACTTCAGCTATCATATAAAAATTTAAGATTATCGTTAATTTCATTATGATCCAATGACCGCATCTAAAGCAAATTAGTATGGAACCACCGCTGAGGTACCGTGGTCCAAAGTGATGTGGCAACATACATAAAAAAAAAATCCGACGAATTGATAACCTCCTCCTATTTTTGAAGTCAAAATTGGTTATGAATTAATTATTAAATTTAGAATAAGGAGGTTCGAAACCTATTTTATAGCTATGTTTCCCTTGACTTTTTTGTTCATAATTGCCAGTAGAATACGCCGGTCACCGCAACAAAGTTGAGAAAAAATTCGACCCGCTCTTATGTAAATATGTATCATCTGCATACTCTTACTAGAATATGCACACTTTCGGATAGCTACACTGCCTTATAAATAGGCTTCTGTTTGCCCTGACTTGATTGAAAATTTTACTTTGTTGGATGTAGGAGAGGTATTTAACTAGGCTCAGTGTTGGTGATCATTTGCTGTCATGTGAGTTTCTCCATCTGTTTGTTTGTATGTATGCAAATACGACCACCGACACATATGTATGTAACTGGGATAGCCTGCAATCAAAGGAGCTGATGTTGCATGCATTCTTTGCGGTAGAAATTGTTACAAACATACATACATACATATGTTTGTAGAGTACAAGTAAATAGACATTGGCTACTATGTACATATATACATACATATGTATGTAAGTGGAGACCAAACTTTAACTGTAAATAAAGTTGACAGAATTGCTGCCAATATAAGATAAACGCCAGCAACTTTTCCAACTACTTTTGTGGCATAGTAAGCATTCAGGCAAGTAGTATCTGACCACTTCATAGGCAAATCAACTCTTTATTGGTAATTTTACAACTTTTAAGCTTGATTGGGTGCTGTGGCAACGAAAAGCCCTTTTTACATATGTACGTACGTACATATGCCAGTATGCACGAGTACGTATTTATTTATATCAGCAAGTATATGTAGGTGTTACTTTGTGGTCACTTCTATACCACAAATGCGAAAGATGTGCTTTTGTAGACAAAATGCTATGATGATTTTTGCAGACTGTCAAATTTTGCTTACACTATGTACATAAATATGTTTGTATTTTTCAAGTAGATGGCTGTTTTTGTCGCCCACCCTAATCAACTAAGTGCTGTTAACTTTGCATTGAAAGAAATTTACTAGATTTTAAAATAAGTCACGTACGATTGGCGGTTACTTGTTATTTTGGACATGGACAATTTTCGGCTCACACAAAAGTGAATGTGTTGCTTAAAATGCATTGGTTTTTGAGTAAGCACACAATAATGGATGTTATGAGCTTTGGGATAACTTTGCCATCTTTATTATATATATTTTGAAATTGCATTGTGTGCACAGTTTTGCCGAAAATGAGGAAGAAGTACTGCAATGATGTGATGGTATGTAGAAAGGCTTTTTGGGTATGCAGCTACAATTTTTCTATACACTATTCCCACTCGTACGTATATCACAGAATTCTGCGCAAAAAGCTGGAACTTTATTTTGGATTCAGCATTGATGACTATGGCTTTAGTTTCAATAGCATGTGCCAGCATTATCTTCCGTGTGCAGGTCAAGCACTCGTCTAAGGGTTTTGTTGGTAACCCCCTCCCCCCCCCCCCCCGTAGTTCGTTTGGGTGACACCCGCTAGCCAGTTTTCATACTTCATTACATACTTAAAAGTACAACGATTTTCTGCCTGCCAATTTTTCCTCCATATTCTTCTTTGATGTGTATTTTACTCCTTAACTCTTTCATAATAGGCGCAACGAAATCCCTTTTAGTTATTACAATTTTAAAGCTAGTTTATCCCACTAGAAAATAGGTTTTTAATTATATTTAAAAATATTATGCACTGCTAATTAAAGCTACACAGAATAAATTTTTCTTTAAAGTCCAAAAAGGACTGTTTTTAAACACTGATCATTAAACGCTTCCCTACTAGAGTTATATTAAGGGCTTGAACTCAGGTCTTGCGGAGTGGATGCGCGCACTGCTCACGGGCTTACTAGAGTTCCTTAAAAGGAAGAAAGGTCTGCAAAATTACAAAAAAAAAAACAAAAAAAAAATAAGTTGAATTTTTGAAAACCATAAAAATTAAAACTCTGCAAACTTTCTTTTTCCTTCTAAGGAACTCTAAGACCATTGAAGCTATTTATGTTGTGTATTGGGGGGCTTTGAGGGAAATGTGAACAAAAATCTAAATTTTTTTGATTTTCTGGCCGCCATATTGACGTTTGATCAAACTGCTTACGTTGTGTATGATAAAGTCGCCTCATTCGCAACAGAATTTTTATCGAATGCGGACGCAAGAGAGAAAAATCGCAGAAAACCAAAACCTTTTACA
>NW_016178936.1:0-7551 GCF_001687245.7 Rhagoletis zephyria | reverse complement strand
TTTTTCGTACCCCATTTACCACTTTACCTATAATTTTCCCCTTTTAAGTTCTCTTTTAAAATTCCTTAAGAAATTTACATATTTTGAAATTCAGTGGCAGCGTTACACACCTTCGGCAAAAAAAATTATAAAAAATCAACGGTAATTTTTAGCCACTTCAAACTAGCACACTGTAACACTAAAATTAAATGGGCTATAAAGCTGTATTATCAAAAAACACTTCAGAGAAAAAAATTTTAAATTTTGGTGAATTTTTTTCTTTAAGTGTTGTATAAAATCTTAAGCTTAGGTTTATATGGTATTTGTTAGGGAATGAACTGTATTTTAATTGAAAAATCTTAAATAATGCTACGGTCTTGGCTTTAAACTCCGTATACTTCATTAAATGTTCATGTTTTATTCAAGGATTTACATGTTTATGTAAGTTAACAAAAAGATGTAACTACATCAATAATTATGTTCGCTTAAGTACCCGCATCGAGGTACTTAAGCGGGTTCTTGTAAGTACCCAACCCGCCTAAGTACCTCAAGAAGCTGACATTTTTCGTGAGGTACTTGAGCGGGCTTTACTGTACATCTGAAAAGCTCTAAAGTTAGACAAAAGAAATTTGTATGCATTACTGTTTACCTCTAAATGCATTTGAAACTGCCATAACGTCAACAGCTTTTGTTGCGGCGTTCCTTTTCAGGAATATTCGGAAACGACGATCAGTTTCTTTTTGATTGAAAATTTCTTTTTCAATTCACAGACTAAATAAAAGAAAACAAAATAACAAAAAAACACTTTGACTCCTTTCTCACTCCATGTTCGGAGCGCTCCGAAAGCACTCATTCGAGGTGTTAACCTGGGAGTCCCTTCTCACTCCATAGTCGAAGTACTCCGAAAACGTTATTTCAAGATTTTGCTGCGGGCGTCCTTTTTTACTCCACATTCATAGCGCTCCGCAGTTGCTGCCTATTGAAATGAACGTAGCAATGCTTTGTTCAATGTAAAACTTTAAAAAATTTTCCATGGTAATATTCAAAAAGTTGTCTAATGATTTTTAAATCTGAAATGTTCGTGCAAAGTTGCAGATCGAGCACTTTAATTTGATACATGACTTGTCTCTGTACGATTAGTAGATAGTTGGGAATAAGCGCCTCTTCTTAGAATAATAAATTGTATAGACTTTTAATTAATAAATGTATTTATTGAATCGGTACACTGTTACTGTTTTTGTATATTCTGATTTTACTATTTTCTCATTACTTTCATACTTCAGTTTTCAGTTCCTGTACTTCTTTGAGCTATTTATGGAATAGTTGGCCACATTACTGATGACAGAGTAAACTATAATTTTTTTAACATAAGAATCAACATTACCTTTAACATTAGCACGTATGTATATGTATACATAACCCTTGCTGTGCGCTGTATTCCGTATGAATTAACAACAGAGGGCGCTCTCAGCGCTGTTATGTGTGCATGTACGTTAGATTCATAGGATTTCTAAAGTTCTGCAGTTCCATTTTTAGGGAAGTATTTAAACTTTTCTTTGCCTAAGACAATGAGAAGCCCATTAAGAACCAATAACCGAAATTTAAAAAAATCGGTACAGCCGATCTCGAGGTTTGCGAACAGAAAAAAACGGCTTTCAAAATATATATTAGTACTAGCTTATACCCGCGGGGGTCACCCCACGTTTTTATACAAATATGAAAAATAATTTAATGATCTTATATTTTATTTCTGTGCCCATTTCATTATAGCTCCTTATATTTAAGCGAGTTAAGGTATTTAGGCCGTTTAAAACTATGAAATTATAAAATCTCATCCGCTCGCTAGGCATACGAAAGATATCAATCCTTCTAAGTTTACCTTAAAATGGTTCCAGGGATACGACGCGTGAACGTGTAACCTTCTTGGAGGTACCATGGCGGGTTGTAATATTTCCAACTCAAATTTAGTAGCCTGGCCTTGATAAAATACCACTTCTCCTTACTGTAGCAAATGCATCATGAGTGCTGTAGATTATAAGGCCGAACTCGGCTCTCCCTTTTCCATTAAATGAAATTTTTTCCGTCAGTACGGTACTTATAAAATAAATCTCTAAAAGAAATTTAAAATACTTCCAGAGATTTTCTATTCTTCCAGAGATATGTATTAAGAAATTTTTAATATGTATGGAAGGCGACATGCCTCCTTTTTTAATATCTCACATTTTTTCCATGAGCAATTGATACATTTTGTATACACAACTCCATACAAGTTCCAGTATTCTTCCACAAACACTTCCAGGGATATGAGGCAAGAAAATGTCAATTTGTACAGGAAGTGCCACGCCCCTTTTTCTTATAACCCTAATATTCTTCCATGAATTTAGAATTGATTTTATATACCCCAGTACCAAGTCCCAGTACTCTACCATGATCACCTCTAGAGATATGCAGTATAAAACAGTAAATTTGTACGGGAGGTACCATGTCCCCTTTTCGAATAACACAAATTTTTCTCCATGAGTATGGAATTAATTTTGTTTACACATCTCGGTGCCAAGTTCCAGTTCTCTGCAATAAACACCTCCAGAGTTATGCAGCCTAGAAAAATCAATTTGCATGGGAGTTGCCACACCACCTTTTCCAATAACTCACATTTTTCTCCATGAGTATGGTATTAGTTTCACATACATTCATACATATGTATTTCCATACCAAGCTTGAGCACTTTAACCCAAACATTTGAAGAGATATGCAATATGAAACTTTCTGTCAGTCTGGGAGGTTTGACGATTAAAATTAATTAGTCGTAATCAACTGTACGATTAATGATAAAATTTTTTTAATCGTTAATCATTGGCTGCGATTTCGATNAAATTTAAAATACTTCCAGAGATTTTCTATTCTTCCAGAGATATGTATTAAGAAATTTTTAATATGTATGGAAGGCGACATGCCTCCTTTTTTAATATCTCACATTTTTTCCATGAGCAATTGATACATTTTGTATACACAACTCCATACAAGTTCCAGTATTCTTCCACAAACACTTCCAGGGATATGAGGCAAGAAAATGTCAATTTGTACAGGAAGTGCCACGCCCCTTTTTCTTATAACCCTAATATTCTTCCATGAATTTAGAATTGATTTTATATACCCCAGTACCAAGTCCCAGTACTCTACCATGATCACCTCTAGAGATATGCAGTATAAAACAGTAAATTTGTACGGGAGGTACCATGTCCCCTTTTCGAATAACACAAATTTTTCTCCATGAGTATGGAATTAATTTTGTTTACACATCTCGGTGCCAAGTTCCAGTTCTCTGCAATAAACACCTCCAGAGTTATGCAGCCTAGAAAAATCAATTTGCATGGGAGTTGCCACACCACCTTTTCCAATAACTCACATTTTTCTCCATGAGTATGGTATTAGTTTCACATACATTCATACATATGTATTTCCATACCAAGCTTGAGCACTTTAACCCAAACATTTGAAGAGATATGCAATATGAAACTTTCTGTCAGTCTGGGAGGTTTGACGATTAAAATTAATTAGTCGTAATCAACTGTACGATTAATGATAAAATTTTTTTAATCGTTAATCATTGGCTGCGATTTCGATTAATTTATTTTAATCATTAATCGTTCATCCAATTAAAAATCAAATATGATTAAGTTATCTAGTTTGTCTGAATTTGAAACCCAACACCAGTTATAAAAATTATTTTATGTTTTATGCTTATAAAATGCATATAATACAAAAAAATACAATTATTGTTATGAGTAATATATAAACTGGGAACTTTTACAAACCTAGTTTGTAAAACGTTTGTTGGTATAAATCTTAATGAAAATGCACACCAAATTGCTCAGATTGATGAGGAGCCCCGACTTAGCCATACCGGATTAACTTGCTTTGTGTGCACAGGAAAATTCCAGCATAAATTAATTAATCACCAAACCTACTTGATCAAATTAAGAGTTAATGATTAAAAATTAATTTTTTAATCGCGGTTACGATTAACTGTTTAGTCTGATTAAAATTAATCATGATTAACTGTAATCAGATTGAATTTAATCGAATTAACTAAGTGATTAAAAATCAATCGATTAATGCCAACATTGATTTCACATACATATCTCTATACCAAGTTCCAGTTCTCTCCCACAAATACTTCCAGAGATATGTATGTAATATGAAAATTCCAAATTGTATGGGAGGGGCCTTGAGTTATCGTACTTACTTTCAGTCTAAGACCATCCTTGCGAAATTCGTAGTAAGTGTACCAAATTTCATTCTGATCAGGAAACCGGTTAAGGAAGTAGCCAATTTTTCAATCCAGGTCATAAGTTATCTGTGTGCAAACTTTCATGCAAATCAGTTCAGTCATTTATGCGTATTAATTTAGTCAAACTTTTCTAATAAGTGGCAACTCTTAAAATAGTAGCCTATTTTCCAACGAAGGTCATAAGTTTTCTCAGTGCGAAATTTCATGCAAATCTGTTCAGTCGTTTCCGCGTACTATTTTTATTAAACTTTTTTAATAGGTGGCAACTCTTCCAAATAATTAACCTATTTTCCACTGGAGGTCATAAGCTGTCTGCTTGCAAAATTTCATGCAAATCCGTTCAGACTTTTCCGCGTATTAATTTAATTAAACTTTTATAGCTGGTGGCCTATTTTCCAATCTAGGTCATAAGCTATCTGTATGCAAACATTCATGAAAATCAGTTCAGTCATTCCATCGTATTAATTTAATTAAACTTTTCTAACAGCTGGCAACTCTTAAAAACATAGCCTATTAACCAATCTGGCCCATAAGCTATCTGCATACAAAATTTCATGCAAATCCATTCAGTCGTTTCCGCGTGATGATTTCCCAAACATCCAAACATACAAACTTTCACATTTATAATATTGGTATATATATTGGTAGGATATTTAGATACACAGCAATTTTGACGATTAAAGATGCATGATTCAATGAAATAAAACACTTCTTTGAGGTAAAATTTTCGAGTGACGAATGCTTAAGTAGAAACATAAAATTTATGATTCAATTTCGTGACGAAAATTGTACGCATTTTTTAACTGCCTTGGAAACGTAGAGAAAATCTTTTTTATTCATACGAATCGTTGCAAAAGTTCTGCTTTTTATTTTGTGTTTCTAGCAGTAGACGGATTTTCGCAACGTTCCGAATAAATAAAATAAGATTTTCCGTACGTTTCCAAGGCAGTTAAAAAATCCGTATAATTTTCGTCACGAAATTGAATCATAAATTTTGTGTTTCTACTTAAGCATTCGTCACTCGAAAATTTTACCTCAAAGAGGTGTTTTATTTGATATCAATTATTATGGGGTAGCAAATTTTAAACCGACGAAAATACAAACAATAATCTAAATGTGTTATTTTTCTCAAATAAATTGCTAAAAATATTATCTAAATCTAAATTATGTATTCAAATCGATGTGTATATTGAAACATATAGTTTTTCGAATACGGAATAAAGCGAAAAAGAATGATCATAACCTTGGTATTCGAAAAAAATTAAAAAAAAAAGAATTATGAGAAATTATATAAACTTATCAACTTAGTACCAACTTTGGATACAATAAACAACTGTATTCGTCTGATTAGCTCGCAGTTTATTTTGGTTAAGATTTCTACCGGGTGTGGGGCGCACACATGTGCTTTTTTAGAAGTTTTACTTTATCACGTGTACGGTGTTGAACTCGTGCTATTAAACTAATGCTTTTTTCTTAAGTAGTTTTGCTCAGTGGCAATTTATATATTTTATGTAAGTACTAGCGGCACATTGAGTGAACTAAATCCATTCATACATACATATTATGTACAACTGTAGGTAATATTGTATGCGTCTTCCCAGGTAGGTTAAAGGCGGGTGATAAACCCATGTAGCCTAGTTAAATACTGTCTACATACCTACAATTAAAATGGGAAAAACTGTTTCAATTTCGCCATGTAGCTGGAAAAAACTCTAAAATACACACAAATTGTGGTTTCCTAGACATTTACGAAGTGATTAGCACAGCTGCATCCTTCAACTTGTCAACTCGCGAGAATTCCCCCGATTTGCAGGGAGTTTCAGTTTAAGTGGCAATCGGGGAATGGGCATGGGAACTGGGTATGTTATTTTTATATCTTAAAGTAACCAAATTAGACGAATATGTTAATTTTTAACCATTTGACCCTTTTTGGAACGACATTTTTTCAATTTGAATCGCCATATCTCCACAAAAAGAGTTTTCCCAGATATAAGCTATAAACCAAATGAAAGCTAAGGTTTTGGGCTAGACTTGTGAAAACTTAGAATAAAATCGACTGACCAGTTTTTGAAAAAATGCCCGAAATCTATATTTTCAGCAGCCCGATTTTTAGTTTTCAGGCGATAACGTTATGACATATTTAAATTTCATAAACACAAAAGATAGCTTTAGATAATAATAATAATATAATAGATTGGCGCTTCCACATATGTTAGTGTTTGGCCGAGCTTCTCCTCCGATTTGTGGCGTGCGCCTTGATGTTGTCACACAAAGCGGAGGGACCTACAGTTTTACGCCGACTCCGAACGGCGATTGCATTTTTTATGAGAAGATGCTTTTCATGGCAGAAATACACTCGGAGGTTTGCCATTGCCTGCCGAGGGACGACCGCTGTTAAGAAAAAATCTTTTTTCTATATTTTTTGCGATGTTACTTTGACCAGGGTTTGAACCCAGGCGTTGCGGAGTGGAAGCGCGCACTGCTTACCACTACACCACAGCGGCCGACCGATAGCGTTAGATAGCTCGTTTTAATACCCTTCTATTGATATCCGCACCAATGACATGGACTGAGTAGTGCGGCCTCAGTGGTAGTTTGAAAAATTGCCTTTTTTCGAATTTCAGGCAGCAGCCACGCCCACAAAGGCATGCGAATCAAAACATCCTGGAACAAAACCTTGTTAGTTTCTTTTCGTACTTTAATTCCTGAAAGTTAAAAAAAAAAATGAAATGGAGGTGCGTACAGACGCCACATACATACCAAAGCATCTCGTAGTGGAGACACGAAACAAAACACATTTACCTTTATATCTTTCGATTGAAAGGTATTGGCCTATAGAATAACACAAAATATGTTGGGTGTACCCACATGCCCCCTTAAACCGGCAAAAGCAAAAAACATTTTTTGTTTCGCAACACTTTAGCCAAATTTTTAAGAATCCGGTTAATCGTTTATGAAGCTTGAATACATTTTCTGGACACACTCCGCAAGACCTTGCCAACGATATCTCAAACATGTCGATTGGACGTCTGGATAAAAACTTCCAAATCTCGTGTATATATAAGCGAGTCATTTCANCGTGTATATATAAGCGAGTCATTTCAGCATGCTACTGTGGCTGCTTTCGTCACTCGGGCGCTCTGCCATGCGCTGTGATAATAACGGGTGATTTTTTTGAGGTTAGGATTTTCATGCATTAGTATTTGACAGATCACGTGGGATTTCAGACATGGTGTCAAAGAGAAAGATGCTCAGTATGCTTTGACATTTCATCATGAATA
>NW_016178934.1:5257-7552 GCF_001687245.7 Rhagoletis zephyria | reverse complement strand
GCAATAATTTTTAACTAAATTATTCATTTGATTGAAGTCCCGAGTGATTTCAAACATTTTTTGTTAGTCCTAAGACTAAAAAAAAATAGTCTTTATTCTTTTTTTGATTTATGATCAATAAATCACTTTTGTATTCATTTCTTGTTAGTCACTCGATTTCAGCCATTGGATTGCATTCTTTTAGTCACTTTTTGTTAGTCATTTGATTTCAGCCATTGGAATGGATTCTTTTGCAGTACTTTTAATTTTTTTCAGGGACCGAGAACGCGTTCCGGGTTTTGAGAGGGACGTCCGCGTGTTGAGATGAGAAATCGTTTCAGAGAAAACCCTGACTTTTAATTTTAAGCCAGAAAAAATATTGCTCACTTCAACTTCAAGATCGTTTATTGTTAACGTGAACTGTTCATTTCTGGAACAATTTTTCACGTTATGTGCAAGAAAAGTTCGTGTATGTTCATATGTTGGTAATTAAGAAGTGCTCTGATTTGTGGTGCAAGGTTAATAGACCGAAATCATATGAAAAGATTATAGATAAATTGGGTTCACAGCTTAAATATCCGGTTGTGACAAGGTGGAACTCATTGTACGACTCCATTCAATGTTTGATGTCACATAAAGGAAATATAAACGAGCTTTGTGACGAACTTGAAGTGGGACAGTTTCAGGAAAATGATTTTAAATATTTGGACGAGTACTTGAAATTGTTGGAACCGATATCAAAAGCGATTGATTTTTTGCAGCAAGATAATAGAATGGTCTATGGCTATCCTCTACCTACATTGGCGAAGCTTAGAACAAAAAATTCGTAAATTCGAGCAAATAGCATATTAAAATATTTTGGTAACATAGTTGCTCCATTGGAAGAATCATTGCAAAAGAGATTTCGTAAATATTATGATTTAGAAAAAGCAAACGACGCTGTTATAGCAGCGGTACTTTGTCCAGACATTAAGACAAAGTGGGTCAAATGTTTCGTTTGATTCTGAGAAAGTCAAGGCAATCAATGATTTAGTAAAAAATGCCTTATCTGAGGAATTCAACTCTAATATCTGCCTTATTCCATGCAAAACACCATGCGAACCTAACAATAGTGAATTTTTCGATTTTTCTTTGACCGGTAATGACTAGTTAAAACCTTAAAAATAAGTAAGTAAATAAATTTCAAATTTCCTTTTCAGACGATTCCATGCCTGTGAGTATCACCAATTCTTCATCTGTCGAGGAGGAGTTTTTGTCGTATATGGTAGACAAATCTACAGAAATTACTATGCTTAACCGGTACCCGATTATTAAAAAAGCGTACCTTAAATACAACACACCCTTGCCATCTTCGGCCGCAGTAGAAAGACTTGTAACGCTTTTTGACATTAATTTCGAAAAATTGCTGTTGCTGAAAGTTAACGGAGACGTATATAAATAAGTTTCAAGGATCATTGTTAATTTTTTTGGAAACATGTTCTCATGCTTTTTGTTATTTTTTCATTCACATAATATAAATATATATATATATACAAATTTATTTCATTGGAAGTTACTGANATTAATTTCGAAAAATTGCTGTTGCTGAAAGTTAACGGAGACGTATATAAATAAGTTTCAAGGATCATTGTTAATTTTTTTGGAAACATGTTCTCATGCTTTTTGTTATTTTTTCATTCACATAATATAAATATATATATATATACAAATTTATTTCATTGGAAGTTACTGAAATTCATTGACATTTTCTAAATATTTTATATACTACTGGAGTTTTAATTAAGCTTTTTGTGTACTCATTTATTTTCTAAACAAATTAGTATTATACTACACACAGCTGTCATCAAACAAGTATACAAATAAGAGCAATGAAGAATTTTTTGTATACATACATAAATATACTTTCTAGAATGTACATTCCCAGCCAGCAAAATCATCGTAAACAAGCTCGTAATTGGATATTTTCTCGAAGAAAAACCTGATTAAAAATCGTTTATGATAGCCGTTTACGACTCTTTTTCGAGCACTTTTTCGCTTTAAATTGTGCATCGCCTACGAACAGTCGTAAACGGATCGAAAAAGCATTCGTATGCGAATATTTTTACGTCCGTTTTTTAATTGTAAACGAGTCTCGTAAACGATTAATTTACGTTAAAAAAGCGTTTTTCTACACTGCTTTATCTACTGTTTTTGAATGCTAAAAATAAAGGCAATTAATTAATTCAAATTATTGTAGTTCTTTTATTGAATGGAATTATAATTAATAAATATTTATAGTGCCGGATCAAAGTATTGGCACAGAGAATTTTTCGCAAT
>NW_016178934.1:0-3274 GCF_001687245.7 Rhagoletis zephyria | reverse complement strand
TGTATTAGTTCTGATTATATTGTAATTCATGTTGTTTATTGTTTAATAAAACCAGACTCCCTGAGGAAGACGCGAAATGCGTTGAAACGCGTAGGAGGGAAAAAAGAAAACGATCTTTAGTTTTTCTTCTCATCGGTCGAAGCAGCTCCAACCCAGCAAACAATCAATAAGGAATTTGGCCCAAATAAAAGCAAAATTAAACATCGGTGAGCAAAATCCGACGCAATACAGCAAACATTAAACAATAACAAACAAGAAACAATTTTACCAACACATAAAATTTTAATATGATGAACAAACTTGCTATATAATAAAACAATATAGCAAAAGTATGAAAAAACTGGCGAAACAAAAGGAGAGATTAAAGTTTCTACTTCGATGCAAGGACTACGGTATCACCCCTCTACATCTACAGGGTAAGATGAAGAAACTCATTCACTGTTTCAATCTAGATACAACCAAGCGAGAACTAAGGAAATTGGAACAATGTTTCCTGCTCAAAATTCTTAATTTCGAAATTAAAGAAATAAATATAAACATTAAAATTATAACAACTACTACAAAACACACTGAGAATACATTAAGTAAAATGCTTAAAGAGGTAGACTACGAGAGAATAGTAGAAGGCCAAAAACATTTCTCTAGACAAATCTCCGGAAATATTCAAAGGACTCATGAAAAGAAGCTCCAGCAGCAGATACAGAAAAACGTCGCAAAGTTTTGCATACGGGCCAACGAGGAGTGGTTCATCAACAAAACGGACGTTTCAGTTCCGCAAGAATCCCGTTGGTTACTTTCGCTAGGTGGAAAATTTGCACTACCTGTGGCACGGAAGACATTCTCCCCAATACAAGTTCTGGCCAACTCGGAGCAAGGGATTCAAGAAATCACGGATAAAAGGGAAAAATATGTAACCAGGAGCAATATCGCAGCAAAAATAAATAAATACAACGACACATTAAGAAATAGCACGAAAGAAAAATTAATATTGAAAGCATATGATAACACAAAGAAATTCATAAACCAACACAGGGACCAAATAATAATTGCCCAAGCAGACAAAGGTAACAAGACTGTTATGTTGTATAGAAATGATTATGAGCGAAAAATGACATTATATTTGCTTAATGACAAATTAACGTATAAAACTATAAGAAACGATCCTACACAACAACTATTAAGGAAAAACAATGTCATTATAAATGACTCATATAAACAGAAAATACTTAATTTAAAACAAAATTTCCAACTGAGGTGCTCGGCAGCAAATGCACCAAGATTATATGGCCTTCCTAAAATTCATAAGCCGGATACACCACTCAGGCCAATTTCCTCATCGACAAGTGTACCCTGTTATTAACCGACTTCCAAAAAAGGAGGAGGTTATCAGTTCGTCGGAATCTTTTTTATTTTTTTTTTATGTATGTTACCGCATAACTTTGGACCACGTCAACCGATTTCGATAATTTTGCATCGGAAAGGTAGTGTCTCAGAGGTGGTCCCATACTAATCTGGTTGAGATCCGATCAGTGGATTATGAGATATATATATATATATATTTTTTTTTTTATATGGGAGTTGAAGTCGGTTTTTTTTTGCTAAAAATTACTTGTAAATTATCAAAATATATTGGAAACATCCTAAAGAATATAATATCGGTCAAATACAACATAAAGAACTCATACGAACTGAAGGAAAGTCTCCGAAGCCTAAAAGTAAAAGAAGATGAAATTTTAATATCCTTCGACGTAATTTCCCTTTTTACAAACATCCCTATACATTTAGCAATACAGACTATCATGAAAAAATGGGAGAATTTGAAGAATCACACTAACATTACTAAAAGACAATTCCAGACGATGCTCGAATTTTGTTTACGCGATAATAATTATTTCAAATACAACAACACATTTTACCAAAAAATTTATGGTATGCCTATGGGGAACCCACTATCTCCAATAATATCAGAGATCGTGTTGGACGAAATAATTGACGACAGCCTAGCTGAATTAAAGCAAAATGATATACATGTCAAATATATAACCAAATATGTAGATGAGGTATTTGCAATAACAAAATCGAAAGACGCTGAGTATATATTAACCACATTAAACGCACAACACACGAAGTTAAAATTTACTGCAGAGAAGGAAGCAAACAACAAAATAGCATTTCTGGACGTTGAAATACACAAGCGACAAGATGACATCAAATTCAATTGGTACACTAAATCGATCGCATCGGGTAGAATAATAAACTTCCACTCAAACCATCCGTGGAAGCAAAAAATCAACACAGCCACCAGCCTGATCAGAAAAATACACATACCTAGTGACGAAGAATTTATAGAAGAAAATAACAAGAAAATAAAAACTATACTCGAGAAAAATAGCTACCCTAAAGAAACAATACAAAGGCTAATAGAAACAACGGCAAACAAAATTCGCATCTCGAATAACAACAGAAAAGAAACCGTAGAAAATACAAACAAAAAACATGTTGGGTTAACATACATACCGGGATTATAAATTAATCAAGTTCTTAGGAAAATTATTAAAAACGATAACATTATATATGCTCACAAACCACACAAAACGCTGAACAGAATATTTACGAAAACTAAAGATAAAATTGAGAAAGAGCAACAACACCATGTTGTGTACGAAATAATGTGCAAAGGCAAAGAAAATGAAAGTTGTAACAAGTGCTACGTGGGCACGACAAAACGAGCGTTGGGTATAAGGATCAACGAACATAAGGCGGACGAGAGAAATAAGAAAATGACAACAGCCCTGGCTCAACACCTCACGACATTCAAACACACGGCTGACTTCGCAAACACGAGGATTCTAGACGTGGAAAGAGGAGAAAGGAGGAGAATAACATTCGAAAGCCTACGTATACAACAAAAACTGGACAGCGCGATGAACTTCAAAGAAGATGTGGACAAAACAAATAACGCCTACACAGCTGTCATCAAATAAGTATACAAATAAGAGCAATGAAGAATTTTATGTATCTTATAAATATTATAAATGTGAAAGTTTGTATNTTATATCTTATATAAATATTATAAATGTGAAAGTTTGTATGTTTGGATGTTTGGGAAATCATCCCGCGGAAACGACTACACGGATTTGCATGAAATTTTGTACGCAGATAGCTTATGGGCCAGATTGATTAATAGGCTAATTTTTAAGAGTTGCCACCTGTTAAAAAAGTCTCATTTATTTAATATGCGGGAACGACTGAATGGATTTGCATAAAAATTTGC
>NW_016178933.1:0-7552 GCF_001687245.7 Rhagoletis zephyria | reverse complement strand
TGAGGTACGGTTACATTTAATTGGCTGCATAGTGTTATTTATTCAAATTTTGTTGGTGGTGATAAGTTTGTTTATTCTTAGTGCTCGTAATTTTTATGAGTAACCTTAGGCACATAAATGGATTTGTCGAAAAATTTTATTGAATTTTAAATTTTTATGCTTCCAGTTTAATTTTTTGAAAATCATGCGGTTAAGTAAAGTACTAAGTAATGTTATTTAAAAGTATTTACATTGATATGCTCTTGCCATGCGAAGAAATCGGTAAGGGTCTGGCTCCATCTCTGACAATATTAAAGCAAGATAGGCGGTAGAGTACATAGAACACTTTAGAGCTCCAAGTACTAATTCAGAAAAGTATTGTTGATATAAATGGTCACCTGGTCTAGTTATTTAGGGCTAGATATGTGAACTTGGAAGACGTTATAATAATAATAATAATAATAATAATAGATCGGCGCTTACACATATGTTAGTATTTGGCCGAGCTTCTCCTCCAACTTGTGGCGTGCGCCTTGATGTTGTCACACAAAGCGGAGCGACCTACAGTTTTACGCCGACTCCGAACGGCGATTGTATTTTTATGAGAAGCTGTTTTTCATGGCAGAAATACACTCGGAGGTTTGCCATTGACTGCCGACGGACGACCGCTGTTAAGAAAAAACCTCTTTTCTATATTTTTTGCGATGTTGCTTTGACCAGGCTTTGAACCCAGGCGTTGCGGAGTGGAAGCGCGCACTGCTTATCACTACACCACAGCGGCCGACTGGAAGACGTTATACGCTTGTTTTATTTCAGAATCGGGAAATCGGTACCCTGGCTTGCTTAAGTAACATAGACCTATTAGTCTTACTGTCTTGAAGTGAAATTTCTTTAGCGGCGGTTGGTTGGTTGGGTTATCAGTTTTGGTGTCGATATTTTTATCGATTTTGTTATCGAAATTTTTATCGATATTGTTACCGATTTTGCTAGGGATATTTTCGGAACTTATGGATATAAAAATCGATATTTGTATAGATTTTTTATCGACGTTTTTACCGATTTTGTTATCAATATTTGTTTTTCGATTTTGTTATCGATATTTTTATTGATTTTGTTATCGAATTTTTTAATCGATTATTTGTCGGTTTTCTTATCGATATTTTTATCGCTTTTTTATGGATATTTTTATCGATTTTGTTCTAGATTTTGTTACCGATATTTTTATCGCATTTGTTATCGATATTTTTAGCGCATTTGTTATCGATATTTTTATCAGTTTTGTTATCGATTTTGTTACCAATTTGGTATCGATACTTTTATCAAATTTATTATCGGTATTGTTATCGATTTTGTTAGCGATATTTTTATCCATTTTGTTATCGATTTTATTATTG
Source organism: Rhagoletis zephyria (assembly GCF_001687245.7). Classification (NCBI taxonomy): domain Eukaryota; kingdom Metazoa; phylum Arthropoda; class Insecta; order Diptera; family Tephritidae; genus Rhagoletis; species Rhagoletis zephyria. The sequence continues at coordinate 6,179 of NW_016178933.1, read as the reverse complement.
ATATTTTTTATCGATTTTGTTATTGATTTGGTTATCGATATTATAACAGATTCTGTTATCGATGTTTTTATTTATTTTGTTATCAAATTTTTTATAGATTTTGATGTCGAAATTTTTATCGATTTTGTTATCGGTATTGTTATCGATTTTGCTATCTACATTTCTTCGCATTTGGTATCGATAACTTTTCTTGTTTTGTTGTCGATAATTTTATCGAAACGAGATGGCCACCAAACAGAAGAAAAGGGCGTCACATTTCCCTTTGGTGACCGACACAATTTTTATACCACTAAAACATATAGCTCCTATATACAACTGATTGTTCAGATATGAGATTTTTGTTATAACTCCTTTATTTATGCAGCTAGGAACATTAAAATTTGCCATTATTTTCACTCATTATCAAGAAAAAACTTGCAGTGAAAATGAAAAACATCAGGTCACCATAACCTACAGCCTACATACAACTAGTTTTACAGATATGCGGTTTTACTTTGAACCTCTCTCATTTGGATGGCCAAAACCCGGCAATGTCGTAAGCTATTTTCTAAATAATCATGCAAAGTCGACTGATAAAATTGTCAACATCAGTGCTTTATAAGTTATATCTTCTATACCACTGATTATGCGATCCAAGAAATTGTGTGATCGGCTTACATATCGATCATGCACAGAAGTGAAAATTATTTAATTTTTACTTCTTGAGTTTAATTTTACTTGATTTTTTTCGCTACAATTTATATTTTTGTATGTAGTTGATTGGTAGATAGTGGCATTTCCTTACTATGTTCTAAAAAATTTACAGGCAGTTCCTGTTATCAGCAATCTTCCATGCTGCTGGAACTTATTTGTAACCATCGGTGTAGATTAAAATCGCATCGGCTTCGTTGACTTTGGCTCTACAAAGAGGCTTCTTGATAATATTTTTTTTCACAATCTGTATGAAAATCTAGTAAAAAGTATATCTAACTTATTTCTTTAGTTAGTTAAGTTTACCAGGAATACTCATACTGTTGAACTGCATTGGGTATAAACTGCCATAGTCATTGAGCCTGAGTACGGAACTCCATGAAATTTAGTTACCTTATAAGTTTACAACTTGCCCAATATATAAAAATAGCATATCAAAGTAACCATCTATAATAAACAATAATTATTAAAAGCTTTCAGTATATAATCGTAATTAAAAATTTATAGGAACTGTTTATTGGACCCATCAAAAACAAAGACGTGGTCGCAAAATCGCTTTACACCCGCCTTTTGAAATTAATCGCTCTAAAAAAGCTGTTACATACCGCTTATGATATGTATTATGTATGTATGTGCAGCCTTCTCATTATGTTTGATTTATTTTATAGTATTTCCTCGAAGAAATTAAAAAATTTATCCTCTTCAAGTTCGTTACTTAAGTCTTTCATTTTAGCACTAAACGATCGCATCAGAGACTAAGGCTAAACAAGATTACATATTTCTGCATATACAAACATACATACTATGCACATACATTTCTATTTCTAAATAAAATTAATAATAAAAACTGCTTTTAAACTCCGTGTAAACAATTCATTTCTAGAAATTGCAGTAATGAAGCCGCAATAAAGTACATTTATGAGATATTAATTTTTGCGTCGTGTATCGTATTTCTAATTGCAATAACAGGCAGTGTAAATAAAATAACAAACAAAGAAAAAACGCCAATTCAGCATAAACAGCAAGTTTAGCGAGTGGCCAACCAACATCTTTTGCGCCATGCGGCGTCTGAAAATCGCAAGTTAGTTGCGTACCATGGCGCACAAATGATTTAATATTATTTTGTTTCTTTAACTTTTGCATAATTGATCATAATTTTGCCGTTTTCCACTTGATATGCTTACTTTTTTTATTTTTATTTTTTTATTTTGTTTATTTGAGTAATAATTAATCGCTGTGCGCGAACTAAACAGCAAAATAGGTTTTACACGAAATCGTGCAGCCATTTGATTAGAAAATTAATTTTAAATCTTTCTTTGAAGCATAAAAATCACATAAATTAGTTAATATTATGGAAAGAAAAAGTATCAAAAAGTAGACAGAAAATCAAGTGGAAGCATACATTTTTTCAAATTCAATTAAACATAACTAAATATTGAGGAAATTATCAAAAAGGAAAAAATCCATGAAGAATAAACAAAGTGTAGCAAGCGTGTCGAACATCTCAATGGAGCAAGCAGCGTTGGAAATTTTTGCATAAATATCAAATAAAAAATAATTTAGCTTAATTTTATGCCAAGCGAGCACAACCGGCTTGGCTTTCTGTCTTGCGTACTAACATATATTAAGAGTTAGACATGTCTGTATGTATTTGCATATAGTTGTGGGTATTATTTAGCTATTTGATTTGTTGTTGCTGTTGTTGTTGATATTTTTCATTGTTTCGTGTCTGCACTTGTTTCGCGCACGCAAATGACCTCATACGCATGCGTAGCACGTGAGTAGGGAAATGATGCATGTGGAATTTGGAATGAGTAAAGCTAGTATGTATGTATTTAGTAGACATGTGAGCGCTTAGAATTTTTCTGTAATTTCAAGCAAATGTATGCATAAATGCATGCATCTATTTTTGTGGTAAGGAATCCCAATGGGAAATTTTGTAGACATGCTTAATAACAGAAAAGAGTTATCATATTCTATTTAATCTCGTTCGTTTGAATTATTAATGTAAACTATCGTTGAACTTATAACTTAACTTTTTCAGCAGGTGGCAATCCTTTTCAAAACATAAACTTTAGAAATAGTAACAAATACATACACTCACTCACAAACTTTTACATTTATAGCATTAGTAGGGTTTCATATAACTTGCCAATTAAATTTATTTTAAATTCCTCAGTTGTTGGCAACCATCCTCAAAAAAATTTTCAAAATATATTCAGCTTTCCTCAAACCTCTCCCCTTTGACACCAATTCTAAAATTTTTTATTTGACTTGTTACTTAAATGGAGTTTGGATTTCTGGACAGGTGGCAACCCTTTTCAGAAATAGTTCGAAAATAAAGCTTTCTTGAACCTCTATCGTTCGACACCCATATCAAACTATTTAATTTAGCTTTGGAAATTCGAAACTGGTGGCAACTCTCGTCAAAAATATTTTCGAAACAGATGCAGCTTCCCTTACACCCCTTTAGTTCCTCAAATTGGCTTTGGATTACAAAGCAGGTGGATGCCGGCTTTAAAAATATTAAAAGACTTCTTTGAGCCTAGTTTTAGTTATCGATTATTTATCTATTTTGTTATCAATTATTTATCGATATTTTTTATCGACTTTGTTATAGATATTTTTATCGATTTTCTAATTCATTTTGTTATCGATTTTGTTATCGATATTTTTATTGATTTTCTAATCGATTTTGCCCCCAATATTATTATAGATTTTTTTATCGATATTTTTATCGGTTTTGTTATCGATCTTTTGTTGGATGTTACTATCAGTTTTGTTATCGATAGAGTATAACATGAAAATATGTATGTTTATTGGTTATGAGACAAAATAGAAATGTAACGTAAGTTTCACTTCTCCAGTGTGGCCCACTAAGCCTAAGTGCCATGGAAAAAAATTGTTTGTGTGCTGCTTGATAGCCGTATTGTAATATTTCATTTATTTCATCAATTTAATTGAATAAAAATTTTCCAACAGGAGGCAACCCTTATCAAAAATATTATTGACAGTAAAACTTCCTAAGCCACTTCTGTTTGATACCCGAATTGCTAATTTTCAATTTATCTGATCAATTAAATTAAATTAAAATTTTCAAACAGGTGGCAACCTTCTACAAAAATATGTTCGGTTCTAAGCTTTCTTAAACCTCTTTCGTTTGACAGCCAAATTGAAATATTTACTTTATCTTATCAGTTTACTTAAACAACAATTTTCAAACAGGTGCCAACTCTGTAAATTTTTTTTTCTATATTTGAAGTTAGACCGCTAGCAATACAACGGTGAAAACTAAATTCAATTCCATGCAATAGTTTTCGAGTGATGCGCATAAATTTGTGACATTTTATTCAAAATATCATCGATTAATCGATTGAAAGAACTTAAACTATTGTTGGCTCTTTTGTCATCGATATTTGCATGAAATAGCTGAGATAAGCTTAACCCGCCCAAAGGATTCTACATGAAACTCAGAATTTCATTTCGCACTGGGTTCAGATTGTATAAGTTTACAACCTGCAGCTCTACGTATTTTTAACGCCAATAACAATGGCTATCAAACGGTACTTCACAAATCTACACATATTGTATATTGCTTGTAAGTTACCTAAAAATAAAGAATAAGTGAAAATACATTCGTTTCCTACCCGCTCTACGCACTTGTATACATCGATCGTGGCATACGCACGTCACCGATAAAACGGCTTGACACACTGCTCGAAGAAGTGGATGTGTGTGTGTGTATGTGTAATCTTGTAGCATATGGGTTTATTGATTTTTCATATGAATTTCAAGCACATCAACACAGCACTTCAACTCACCTCATTATGCTTATGCACACGCGCTCCTCGGTATTGACGTTTCGTCTCGTACATAGGTAACTAGTAACTACTCTTCATTGCTATGCCATAAATTTATTGCTTTAAGACTTTCTCAGTTTATCACTCAACATTTTGCTCAAAGCAATCAAAGCAATATGTGTGTATGATGTAGAACCAAAAGCTTTTAAGAAACAATGAAAAAGCCTAAAGTGACAAGTTTTTAATGTTCAATCGGCTCTCAAAGCCAACAATCGTAATTTGTAATTTGGTATAGAACAAAAAAAAAAAAACAAAAAAAAAAACGAAATCCAAGTAAAGAGAAACCAAGCTGCCAAATTCGGCAAAGTGGTAATATTTTCAATGAAATTGTGTCGTAAACACAAATGCCAAATTATTACTAAAAAATCGCTGATATTTATGAGAGAGAAAGGTGAGAGTGTAGCTAATAGCCAACAGTGAAATTCCTTTAACACCTTTTGGGGTTTTTTAAAACCCAATGCGCAAAGGCAGCACAACGTTTATTGCCTATTTTCTATTTCGGATACAGCAGATACCATACGCTTAGGTGCAAAGGAAAAAAAAACCTGTACGAGATAGCATTTTTATAGCACTGCGTTCACAACTGCTCGTCAAAAATGTACAAAACACAAATTGATTTTTTTTCATTTCACTTGATTTTCTTGGTGCTGTGTGTGATTTTTTTATAGATCGTTTGTTGTAACTTTTAGTTAAGTTGTCACAATGAAAGGCGTTAATATGCGCCGACTGTACAAACATTTGACCATAAAACTAACTTGTTTGTTATTATCGATTTTTTATAATTCACTGTCTGATTTTTTGTTAGTTTTCTTCGGTTTGTTTATTTTTTGATATTAAATTTAAGCTGCTTCTTAGTCATTATGAAAACACTCTGAATGCTTAAGCGTTTTTGAGGCCATTCCAGTTTCTGCCTGTTTACTAAGTAAGAAAGTATTTACCTCATTGTGCTTTTTTAATTTTTTTTTGTTCTACTTTCGTTAACTTATCTTATCTCTTACTCACTTCATTCGTTTCTTAAATGTTTGATATGCAAAGCAGGCAACGTTTATTGTCATAAATAAAAATGAATTAAAAACAGTGATAGACTTAAACTACCACAATAAAAATTAAATTAAATTGAATGGGGTATTTTGTGTTTGCAACTTGTCTTTAACTAATCTGCATTTCTGAAAAAATTAGAAGCCGAAAATATATGTTGAGTAACAAGATTTTTGTTTTTCGGCAATTGTAAAATCATAACTTTTTTCATCATTTTATTATGTTCTCTTTAAAGCTTTTATCATTAAAAAAAAAATAATAAATCGGAACATAACGCTTATAAAACTGATCGGCATAATAGAAATCCAATATGAACGGTTAAACTATGATTTTTATTGTTAAAATCAATGCTCTTGTGGTCTCTGTAAAAATTGTCCGAGGATGCTCAGTTTTTTACAAAAAATCAGCTATTTAAAAAACAATTTCAAAAAAAAATGTAACAAATTTTTACAATTAAAAAAACTTTTTTCGAAAAAAAATTTCAATTTCTTTTCGGGATCTTCGACAGTAGGTAGCAAACAGATTGGAATTTTCTTTTATTATTTCATTTTTAAATTTTTAATCATATTAAATATCGTGTCCCAATTTATA
>NW_016178932.1:0-7553 GCF_001687245.7 Rhagoletis zephyria | reverse complement strand
ACGCCATAAACATCTCCAATTGCGACCAAAATTTATAAGTGATATCTTCGGCTATAGTAGCGTCGACGTAGGAGTTGAGGTTTAGGAAATCTTATGTACATATTTACTTTCTACATTTAAGGACCACCTTAACCTTTGCATAAAACTACTACTACGCAACCTTTTTTCAATAGTTACTTCTAAAATTGATATTGAATGAACTTAATATCGGCAGCACAAATACTGGTAGCGAAATGTAACTTAATCAACTGAGCTTAAGCTGCATTATGAGCTTCAGTAGTTGCAAATAAATCAGCCGCTAAGCATGAAACGATGGACGAGAATGTATAGCAGAAATGAAAAGAAAGAGCAACTATTGAAATGTAAAAAAGAATGTATTAACTACGCCAGCACAGATGGTTGACCATTGGCCACTCACTATTCGAATAATAATAGCAAATGTATGAACATTAGGGCGGTCCAAAAAAAATGCATGTGAAAAGTAAAGTCGACATTTTTATGATTTCACCCCATAGTATTGTTCTATACCGAAAAAAATGTACCACTATTTTTGTATTTTGAAATCAAGAAATGTTTAGAGCTCGCTCAAAGTGCACGAAGTCTTCATGTATTTTCGCATAAATGATATACAATGGCGGTCAAAAATGGATTAATGGTGTTTCTTTTTTAGTATTTATAATGTTTTTCACGCTTAACATTTTTTTGATACTAGTGATATATGTGGTTCATGTTTCAACCATATAAATCACACTTTCGAACTTTATACAGAATTTAGAAAAATTACAAAAATTTTTATCTAAATTTCGAGCTTTTTAACCAGAATTTTTTTATATTTTTTGCGTATGCAATTAACAGGATTATAAAATTTTAGTAAAATTAGTGCAAGTTTTAAGCGGCTAAAAAATTGCATTGGTTTAATATATATTTTTTCTTTCTGACGGCTTTTTCGGATTATTATTTTTTTTCATACAAAAAGCAAAATTTAGGAAAACAGGCGTTGACGTCTGTGCATAGTCTTTCACAAAAAATTCCTGTTTATATTGAAAAAAATTCAAAACGCCTTCAACAAAAAAAAAAATATTAAAAATCAATGCGATTTTGTAGCAGCTCAAACCTTGCACTAATTTTACAAAAATTTCATAATCCTGGTAGCTGCGCACCCAAAAAATTAAAAAAAAAATCTGGCTAAAAGGCTCGAGATTTAGATAAAAATTTGTGGATTTTTTCCTAATTCTGTATAAAGTTTGAAAGTGTGATTTGGTTAAAGCCTGAATCATATTTTTATAAAAAAAATATCAAAAAACACAAGAAATCTTTAGTATTAAAAAATGGCAAAATAAACTAAGGGGTTTTATTATTGTCAGTCTTCTGAAGAGAAACAAAGCTTTCTGATCGAAAAATATTGGTTTTCAAGAATTTTATACCATTTCTACGAACAGCTGTTTTCCCATATAAAATATATGGAAAATTATAAGCGCATTGAGCGACTTCTAGAAATTCTTTTATTTCAAATTCAAAAATAGGAGTACGTATATTTTTTTTCGATATAGAAAAATCCTAGGATAAGAGCATACAAAATTCGACTTTACTTTTTTTTTGGATCACCCTAATGAGCATGCACCTATGTATGTACAGCCCGCGACAAAACGATACCAACTCAACCTTTTGAACAGTTGTGACTATTTATCTTTTGTTTGTTTAATACTCATTATTTTTATCTAAAAGTATAGCTCTTTATCTAGCAAATATCATACAAATCTAAATTTCCGACAAAAATTATAAAAATTCCACGAACTTTTCATTCCAATTCCAAGCATTTTAGTTTTCAAAAATCAATGCGATTTTTTAGCAACTTCAAACTGTCAGTTTATTATACTAGATTTTAATACGCTATAAAACTGCATACCAAAAATTAATTGAGAAATTCGAATTAAAATACTGGGAGTTGGGTGAAAAGTTTGTGAATTTTTTTAAGTTTTGTACAAAGTTTGAAATTTGGACTTACATGGGTTTTGATGCACAAGGTGATCAACTTCAACAAAAAAAAAAATATTAAAAAAAATAATGAACCTTAAAAAAGTAAAAAAAAAGTAGTCAAAACTTGTACAAATGTTGATATGCTATTTTTTGTCGCGGACTGTAAGTCCGAATACGAATAAATGTGACTGAATGTGCATTTTCACGCTGGTTCTCGCAATTGTAACTACTACTACTACTACTACTATATGTGCATTGTTTGCTCGACAAATAGTGACAAATCGCGCTAACGTAGCAGCATCGATTTCCTACTCAATTGTTGTTGAAGAACAATAGTCTGGCAAAGCAGACAAATAAGTTGAGTCAGAAAAACTAAACAATGGAGCGGTTTGGTACATACTTTTCCATACTAAATTCGAGCTAATGTAAAAAAGGCAGGGAAATGGTTACATAAATTGCAAACCTAATGAGGTGGTTGATTAAAAGATTTACTGAATGGATATACGATATTTGTTGGTTTCTCTAATGATAAAGGATTATTTTGAGACAGGCGAGGCGAGTTCAGAGTTTTTTGATTTTTAATGATATAAATAAAATGAGAAATATCGCACACATTTAATTAAGATATTTTAGATGATGCCAAGCGGATTATAATAGACATATAATTTGCTCTCGATAGGTCTGCTTAGGAATAGTAGTCATCAGAATCGGCTAAATATTCCACATGGTTACTTTGCGACAATTTCTAGGGAACAAGTTTAATTGAACGACCCAAGATTGTCAAAATAAATTCAGCTATGTCTAATTTCTTGACTTTATATTTGTGAGAAGCAAACTTAGCATGATATCTCGGCAGAAAAATTGTCATTAAATTCGTTTCCTCACGGAAATTTTTAAATGACACACATTTTTCGTAATTTAAATGCCTAGTGAAAATTCGGTATAAGGCTATGCAAATTTATTGCAATATTTAGCTAAACGGCAATTTCCTTGAAACACATCAGCTGCGCGCCTCTTTGTTGTCAAACTGTCTCACTGCTTAGTTAGACGGATTGAATGACCAACTGTTCGGCGGCAACAGCATCAATTCAGCACATTTTTTCCCCCCACTCGTTTACAAGCTATTCTTCTGCAATAGTTAAGCGGTTGGCATACTCCATTAGAACACGACTTACCCACACACACAGTGCCTATCAATGACAAGCTCTCAATGATTTATTTCGAGTCTTTTAAATTTCGTGGAACTGCCGAAAATCTAAAAGTCATGGTGAGGGAATGAATGATGATGGCTGAGCATTAGGTTTAAATAGTTAGCGTTCGAAGAGTATAAACTTACGAAGTGTAGACAAAAGTATTTATGGCCAAATATAATATTTGTCTTATTGATTGATAGATTTATGGAAATTGTGCACGCCCAGCTTTTTATGAGCCAATTGAAAAAAATAAACATAAATAAATAAAGAAATAGTAATAATCTCTTAGCTTGGCAAATATTTATTTATAGCTGATGCTTATTTGGTTCGGTTCAATAGCTATTATTCGCCGATGATTGAGAAGTGGGTATTTGAAGTAACAGATGGGGGAGAAAATAAAAATACGATTTAAGAACATAATTTTTTACCTTAAATGATCGATATGGATTTTTAAAGCAGTTGGAATTTTCTTCTTCTTTGTTTTTAATAAAAATGATTGGCCTTAGAACGTTAATAGTTAAACGGTGTTATTAGTGTGACAAAAGAGTGCACGGCACTGTCCACAAAATTATTTAATTTTCGATGCTCGTTTGATGGACTGGGTAGCGATTTATAAATAATTGGCAGACTAGAGCATCTTCAAGCCATTCTCAGCCAACATAAATCATCAATTTCTGTGGTGGTTGGCAATTTCATATACATATGAATGTGCTGGGAAAACAAATGAATTGATAAACAAACCGCGCATGTTTTTTTAGCATAAAATATTGAAGACTATGCATAGGCATAACAACCACTGGGCGAACTATGTGCTATGTGCACATGGGTCAAAAGGACCCATATAACATAAAGTTGTTTAACGCTCCCAAGCTTATACAATAAATCCGATGTGAATTGTAAATTTTGGTTCACGGAGGGCTAAGTAACTAAATTGTAATAAAACAAAAAAATCATGGTAAAAATAACTTACCAAAATTGTGTATTAGTTTGCACAAAAACACAAAATTGTTCCCCAATTTTTTCTTTCTAAAAAATTGTTTATCAAACTCAGAATTTATTTCTCGAAATATAAATTCTTTCCAAAACATTCTTTTTTAATTTTTTTCTTCGGTTTTTTTCAATATTTTTTCTTAAAGAAAACATTTTTTTGCCCAAAAATTATTTATTCTAAAATAAAAATATTTTTTCTTATATATGGTAAATTTTTCATAAATTTGGTAGATACTATTTTTCTACAAAATAGTGTTTCTGAAAGGTTTTCTAAGCAATTCAAATTTTTGAAAAAAAAAATATATTTTATGATTAAATTTTAAAATTTTGATAAGAAATATTTTTTTCTAAAATTTAATAATAAAAGTAGCTATGTAAATGAATATGTGGCGCATTCTAAAAACAGCAAAAATAATACCACTAAAACACACAAATTTCTTATGAGTGGTTTTTGTGAAATAAATTTTCTTTAGTAACTTCATCTAGGCACACAATCTAAAATTTAGAGAGCTGTTGAGCTACTGATTGGATTTTTATTAAAACTTTCTACCACTTCAAAGTCCCTTGAAATTGTTTAAAAAAGTCAAACTCATATAAAGTAATTTTGCTTATCCCCATAGCATCAATTTCGTGCTGACCGCTGACACCTACTATTAAGGAAAGTATGCATAGATACATATGAATAGCAATGTTTGTGCCTTTTTACTTACATTTTTGCTTATGTATGTATACACGTTGATCTCTACCTTCACTTAACAACAAAATGTCGAAGATTGATTGACCACTTCGGAATGCTTACATAGCAACGGAGGTTTTTACTTAAAAACCTTTAACAAAGCCTTTGCGAAACGAAATAGAACAAGCAACCACAATAGAATAAGAAAATTTCCCTAGACACCGAAAGGTTATTGACTTTTCTGGTAAATCAATCATTTCCATTTATTTTCTTTTACCCCTTTACATACCGGCTCATCTCTTCCTCTTCTACACAAACAAATTAACAGACACTCTATTGTAAATTGAAGAATGGTATTTTAAATGTTGAAGAGACTAAAAGAAAGAAAATGAAGCACGAAATACTCCAATACACTACACATTCAATAGCCTTTTCGTTGAAACGTTTTCTAAATACGTGGCTATTTTATCAAGTAGATATGCGCTCAATTCAACTCAACTTGCTTCCGTTGGAAAAGTAAGTTTGTAGCAGCAATTCATCTATGAGTAGAATTTGAACTCATTCACTGCGCATGCATAACTTCAGACTTGTCTTAACTGGCATACTCTACTCACTAACCATTTCACTATTTTTCACTGCAGTTCAATTTACGACGATTCAGCTAAAGTCAAGTAAGTGCAGAAGGAATGCGGCTATTGTAGTGCCTTTTGGCGCGAGAGTATATATATATATGTAGTACATACATATATACATACAAATGCTGACATAGTCGTACATTCACACGTGTCTGGTCGCTTAAAAGCTAGAGTTGTGCCGGAAGTGGTACCGCCACATTTCAGCTACTTACATATTTGACGTTGAGAAGTGCTCTTTTGGGATGCTTCAACATTTGATTTAGCGGAAATATGCGCGAAGTTAAGTGAAGATAGTAAAAGCAAAAACAAAAAAGATGGTTAGAGGAATTTCAAAGCATGCCCTAAAATGCAGTTAGTGCTGTGGCAACCAGCAAGGAATGTGAATTAAATTTGCGCGGTATATAAAATAAGTTGGATCACTGAAAGGATATCTGAAGTTGTAATGAAAAATTAAGGAGTAAAGTTTTTCAAATGTACATAATTAAGTCGATTAGAGTGGAGTTAGAAAAAATAAGAGTAAGAAGACATTCTCGTTATAAATACTACACATTTAAGTCAAAGAAAAAAAAATATTATTTTGCTAAGAGTTTGATTTTGAATATTAATTACCCTGAATAGCTCACAAATTCTCTATTTTTTCAATAAATTTTCTCCTTGTTACGGTTTTTTGTATTTCAGCGGCAATGAAAGTGTAAACTGTTAGAATCCGTAAGAGTGTGTGTGGAAATGCTAACAAAATTTTTCAATTTGACATTCGAAGCCGTGAGACGAAACACAAACACAAAATCAGCTGATCTAGTATCTAACACCACCTTATATACATAAATTCACATTGGTTTTGCGTTTTAAAAATGCAAGTGATAAATACTTTTCTCATCACATTAAAACAGGAATCACACGATTTGTACATTTGTACAGATTTGTACATTTTGGCAGCTACAGAGTGATAGAGAAGATAATGTAAATAACGGTAGGGCTCGGAGTGCTCCTAAAAAATATAACTCCTCAGAACGAGAGAGTACTTTAATAACTTTACGAGCTCACACAAGAAAATATTTTATTCTTATTTTTGCCATTCCTAACTTAGTTTTTTAAATCCTACTTATTAAAGTTATTTCTATAAGTCGTAGTATACTTTTGTTTCCCAACACCTTCTTAACTGTGAAAAATGTTAATAACTTTTATAAGAATGATTTAAAAAATAAAAGTCGGTGACTGATATACATTGATGATAAAAGTAAAAGTCACTGACTGATTTTTATTCATGACTTTTATAAATGAAAGTCTTTAATAACTGTTACCTAAGACATATAATATTAAATTCTAAAATAATTGTTATTTATTTTAATTTTGCATTAAAACTTATTTTCAAATTTGAGCCTAGGTGAAAAAAGAAATCAATTGGTATATACCACTTAGTTGTGAAACATTTCCTTTATAGTCAATTTTTCTATGACAGTTTACATCAATAACTGTTNGTTTAAGTGTGAAAGAGCAAAAAATATACTCACACACCATCCATTAAAAAAATTTATTGCATTTTGCTTCGTTTTAATTAGTTTAGGTTAGGTTACGGTTGTTGTTCCAGATAAAGCGGGCACTTTATCCTTTAGGAGATTGCCCATTGTGTTACCAAGTAAATCCGAACGGAGACCAATACTTATTTAGTTGACGAAACTTCACGAGATGATTAAGAAGTCACGAATACGACTGAACTGATTTCAATGATCGAGATTTACTCAGGGCAAGTCAATAAGTGCGAGGAAACATTTGTCGTAAGGGCTGTGCAGTGTAATATAAAATCCCGTAATAATGCTGGCAGCAGCTACCGGAGGGATTAGGGCACTTTTAACTGTCAGTGCCCCAACCAATAGCTAGAGCAAGTATAAGGATTTCCTTTGACCGCCACCGATCCACGCTGAACTGACATAATGACCAGCCGTCCAAGAGTGAACTACGAGAGATCTCCATGCCAAGTCGTCAGCCTTGTAGTTTCCCGCAATGGCGCTGTGGCATGAAACCCAAATGAGCCGGATAAGTAGATGCAACACCATAGCAATATGCTCTCCTACCTAACTGACG
>NW_016178931.1:0-7553 GCF_001687245.7 Rhagoletis zephyria | reverse complement strand
TGAGCATCTAAAGAGTAAAATGTTTTTCTTTTTGTAATATGAAATAATGAAATTATTATGCTATGAATAATTGTTTATGCAAATGGATTCAAATCTCTTTAGTTGAGTCGAGGGTGAGAGACCTCTTATGTTCGGTGGGAAACAAAACTTTTGCATTCAAGTGCATTCGCAGGAGTCGTAAAAATTAAAGTGCGGGTGCAGAAATCCACTTCCACGGATAATAATAATAGAGTTTTATATTTTATGGTGACAGAGGAGTTTTTGTTCTTGGTTTTTTTTTTCATAAGTGAACAAATGCGAAAATATAAACAGACACGCGACATTTTACAAGTTTTGGCAATTTTTCTTTTATTTGTTTAGTGCTCATTATTATTAATATTTTTTATTTTGGTGAAAGCCCATTACCTAAAAAAAATCATGCAAGTCCCAGTTTCAAACTTTTGTACAAAAATTAGGAAAATTCGACAAAAGTTGCATTAAAATTTCGAGATTTTTAATTTATTTCTTAAAAATATTTTGATTATGCAGTGGCCCATTCAATTGGAGCATAGTGCAAACTTTAAGTAGCAAGGACTAACCGTTGAATTTCTTAATTTTTGTTTTGTTGAAGATTTTGCTCATTTTCTAAAAAAAAAAATAAATTGTCCAACAAAACTTGTGTGTGAAATAAAGTGGCACACCGCCAAAAAAAAAAAGCAAAAAAAATCAATCTAAATTTAAATGGCTATTATAATGCATTAATTCAAATTAAAAAATTAGAACAATGTATAAAATTTTTTTTGAAATTCGTAACATTTTCCAAATTTTTATTCAAAGTTTTAAATTTGGACATACATGGTTTTTCTTAGATAGTAAGCTATACTTTCATAGAATAAACAAAAGGAAAGTGGGTTTCTAAAATTTCACATCCCTATTTATATTTTCGCCACCGTATGTGTTGTTATGAATACGAGGATGCCTTTTTGCTGTGATGGAGATTCAATTGGCGTAAATTGACATTGAAGATAAATGATTGTCGAGCTTTATTTGATGCAGCAGTTATTTGGTTATAGAAAAAAATGGCAAAATTCACCAGTGATCAATTTCCATATAAATTTTGCAGAAACTCGTGTTATGTGCGAAACTCAAGCCAGAGTTAGGCCGGCACAAAAGGTTCTCTTTATCATTTTAAATATGGTTGTCTATAATCTTGAGGTGGATGGACAAATTTAATACCCACAAATTAGGTAGTAGCCTCAACCTTAACCAAACCTGGGCAATTTTTTCAGCCGGTCAACTGAAACAACAAACACTAAGAGCTCAGAAAGGGGGAGACGAAATTATAAGATCGCACTGGCATAAAGTTGTTTTCAACTTTTACGGAGCTACCGGTTTTGGCCACGCCATTTACCACAGCCGTGTCTGTTTCCGGGAAAGTCAAGTGTATCCTCCTCTTGTTGATCTTTTCCTAGATTTCCAAGGTCTAAAGCTACACTGAGAAGACCCAATCAGTTTGTTGACAATCACCGTCAATCACCGTAGCTCTTCACCTAATACGCTTTATAAAAGCCTGTATGACATGCAAAGAAAGTTGATTCCACTGTAGTTAAGATATTTGGTAGGACTATTCGTCAGAGCACAATTAAACTCCATCCAGCAGGCAGCACGCTTTATGTAAATAGCTGAGCTGACAACCCCTCAGCTCCAACAGATTTTTTTTTTTTTACCCACGAAATTCCTCTATTACATATTCGGTCGATAGCACACCAGCTCTGTCGTCATCCAGAGAAGGTCGGGTTCATCTACTTCACAAGGGCAAATATTTCCTCCATAGCTTTAATAAGTTCTCGATATCGGTCTTTGCGTCATCATGGTTGTTATTGCAGTAACTCGACTCATCTTTGAAATGCCCGGTAGGTCGCCTAAATTTCTAAAAAGCTGTTAGGAAGTTTTTCCTTTCGGCCAGCCCGCTGCAATGTTTCAAGCCTTCGAACTGGTGTTTGTTGGTCACACTTTTTTTGTTATGGAAAGAAGTCTCGATATCCACTTCAACTCTCTACATCGTCGCACATATGCAGTTCAGATTGCGCCCGATAGCTGCGAATCGCGACTTAGTAGATGCATGGCGTCGGACCGTGATTTACCTGTTTAAAAACATGACCGATTTTATTTCTTTTATTTCGATCTGGAAGTGCGCAAATAGCCTGATAAACCTCTTCATGCTGAATACTAGTACTTAGCCTACCATGTCTCGGCTACAAGCGGAGTCGCGGGGTTGAATTTTCTGACGTTGAGACTTAAGGTTCTATTTTCGGCAAATCCCGCACTTTCTTTATGGAAGTTTGGTTCTACTTAACATGGCAAGGTCAGGATTGATAGACAGTATTTTAATTTATTATTATAGTGCCGTACTAATATTAATTTTCAACAGTGTTATTGAGCTTAATACCAAGATTCGTTTTTAGGAAAAATGGAAAAATCAACAAAGTCTAAGCGGTAGAAGTTATAGCTGCTATTTCAGAGGTCTCTACATCTCTTACATCTTTACGGGGTGTACTTAGCTCACGTCATACTTATCGTATCGATTCCTTAGAAAGTCTAGAGAACAAGTCTGATGAGTAAAAATGCTCAGAGATTGTTGTTATTATTAACTTGGATCAGATTAGAGTCCTGAGTTATTGAAATATCAGAGTTTTCGTATTTCTGAAATTTACCATTATATGGGAAGCGGGGGTAATACAAGATACCCATTTGTGGTCATAAGTGGGCGGCGTCACGCCTATTTTCCAAAAATTTCATAATAATATAAATTTTTACCGAAATTCTAATCCACATACTAATTTTCAATATTTTGCATCTAATATTTACTGAAATATCGTAATTTTTGCAATTGCCGAAATATGTACCGATATATAGGAAGTGAGCGTGGTTACCGTTCGATTTCGCACGTTTCCAATACCAACCTACCTTGGATAAAGGGCATTTCCAAATTACCAAATTTCGTTGAGATATTTCAATTTTTGCTCGAGCACAAAAATCTCATTTTATTGATAGCGTTCATAGAATTTTTCACATTTTTATGCAGACCTTATAAGCTTAAGAGTTTTTTAGGAAAAAAATTTTTAACTCCGTTTTCGGAAGTACATATATTCAAATGGGTTTATCTCATATAAATCTGAAAATGTTTCGAAATATTTTAGCGGAAGTCTTAAAATCTACTAATTTTATAATTTCGATGGAATTATAATTTTTTTTATGGAGACTGATGCACCCTTATGTGTTTACATTCGTTTAGTGGTGCCAAAACCTTAACCATATCTTGAAATTGAATTTTTCAAATTAAACAAGGCTCAGTATTTGATCATTGAACTCAATATTTTAGTACATACTGTGGCACTTAATAAACTCTCACACTTAGATTTCTGCGTACAGCGATTCCGAAAAATGTTCCACACTTTATCATACAAGCACTAATTTCTTTTAAGCCAAGAAGGCAAAACTTTTCAAACCTCCCCATAGTTAAAGACACTAAGAGACACTAGGTCTAGCAAAGCGTAAAGAGCAGTATCAGTTTTTGGCGACAAATCTCACAATGCAGGCTGATTTCCCGTGGTATTGATTAAGACTCTGGTCTATTAGTTTTTGAGGTAGGTACATAAATAGCTTATGATAAGTGCTATTGTATATGCGCATGCCCTTAGGATTTCTTTAGATGCCGTCTTAACAAAAGTTATTAAGTATGGACATTTCAGTTTTCAAGAAAAAAATGAGGTTTATAACATTTCCATATATGCCTATGACCATTTGTATTCAATTACATATTCATTTATATATGTAGCTTAAGTGACAGTAATACAAATGCTACGAGTAGATACTTTCATTGTTTACTCTCAACCACGTCACAGTAAATCAAACGAAAACTCTGAGGTTACTGCGTGTTCAAATAAATAAATATACGCATCAGTCAAAATGTAAACCTCCTCACTCATGTGCAACCGAATGAATGAATACTTCATAATAAATATGCCATCAAAACAAGTGAGCAAATAAGTGGAAAGTAAAACAAGGTAACACGATTGTATTAATGTAGCGAATAAAAATACAGATACGAGTATCTACAAATTTATATTGCATAAATTATGTGTGACATGGCGTATGAGATACGTATACATACATACATACATACATACGTTTAGTGAGCGTCGTGTGTCGTCGACCATGACGTATGAGTAACATTTTACGCAACAATTTCTTTTGAATTGCATTGTGATGAAGAAGGTTATGTAGTACATAGAAAAAGACCTTGAAAAATTACGCAATAATGAGTTTTTATAGCAATGTGTGTTGACGGGAGTGCGTAATTTTACGTGTTTACTTGAGCAAATAGGTATTGTGAGTGATATATATTTGAAAAAATCGCATTGCGCAGCTAGAGAATTAAAAATTGGCTAAGGGAAATTATGAACGTGTACGTTGTATATTTATAAGTGAATTAAATTGATGCGCTCACGGCAGAAGTGACAAACATATACATTTATGCATTTGCTTTGTTGTTGTAAAATTGTTTGGTTTCCCTATTAAATTACTTCATCATTCCATATTGGAATTGCTTCATTACTCAAAGGCAATCAATTTAAATTATGCGAATTTTGATTTGTATCGAGTATGTGCTTTTATTTTTGATCACTTTTTTGTCTTATAAATTAAATTCATCCGCTGAGTATAGCACGCATGCATGTAATCTCTTGGCGACGACAGAAAATATTGATATTAATTTGTACTGTAAGGCAATCGAAAAAAGGCCAAACAAAAATTTCACACACAACTCCAGCCTAGCTTTACATTGCCACATTTTGCAGTTGGAATATCAGCAGACAGCCGTTGACAATGGACGATATGATAAACAGGCAGCTAGCATTGGGAGAAGAAGGGCAGATATTCAAAGGCGCGACTGCGATGAAAAGCTGTCTGCGTTGTGTTTTTATATATATATATTTTTTTTTGATATATTTTTTTTTCATTTTGATTGGAACTTAAGTAGACAACTGATTGCATGAATGCATACATACATACATATGTTAAGAATGCAACTTAAAAATGTCAACACATGAATATTTATTTTTGAGTATGCAACATACATACATACGTACGGGTTAGGATGGTCCATAATATATTCATCAACATCATGGAGCACCCCTTTAAATTGTTCTAATTATTACGTTAAAAATATAGATATCGATAAAAATTCAAAATTTGAAAACAAATTTAGGTGTTTAAAAAAATTTATTTATTTTTTATAAATAGCAAAAATTTTACAAAATCTTGTTTTGCACCAACCAAATTTAAGCGTTTGGAAAATTAATTTATTTTTTTTAAATAGCAAAAATTTTACAAAATCTTGTCTTTCACCAGCTATAATTAAGTAATTTGGAAAATTAATTTTTTTTTTTAAATAGCAAACCTTTTACAAAATCTTGTCTTTCACCAGCTATAACTTTGGAAATTTATTATTTTATGTGAATAAGTTTCAATAATATGTAAAATTTATCATATTTCATTTTAAAAATTGTGAACTACAGTAACAAAAAAAAAATAATAAAATTTTTTCAAACCTCGGTAGCGTTCACAAAAAAAAATGTTTATAACTATGAAATTTTCGTAAGGTCTTTATTTTACACGTAGCACAAATTTAGCTCTTGATATTGTGAGGACTACCCTAATACATACTACATTGTATATGCGTGTCTGCTTATTTGTTTTGTCTGTTAATAATAAAATACGCGAATGTCAGTTGGCCAATTCAGTTAGGGATTTCATATTTTTACAAAAAAAAAAGAAAGAAGTGAATGTGTGCATGTGTGCCCTGACATATGACAAACAATTGAATTAAAAAATATCACCGCATACATATTTGGTATTGATTTGCATTGAGTTTACGATTGCTGGGCGTTGAGAATGACAGTTATTATTGCTTTATTGGGATATATACATTAGGGTGTCCCAGATTTTTTTGCGAAATTCGATGCGCATACTCCCTAATTTTTTCATATGTTTGTATGTATATAAAGTTTCATTGCTGTAGGATGACGATAACCCATGCCGACTTGAAGTTTTGATTATATCTAACGATAAGAAATCTTTCATAAAAAATTTGCCACATATGTATGTATAACGCATTTTTAAACATTTCTATGCAGACCTTTTAAGCTTAAATTATTGCATCACCTGAGGTGATTTTTTGGAAAAAATATTTTTCGAGGGATTTTCAAATCGGACCAGCTCACGTAAATTCTAATATTTTTGCGGAAACCTTGAACATGAAATCTTAAAATGTAATAAATTTTAAATAATTTTAACTTTTCAGTAAAAAAACCGGCTTCAATTTTCATATAAAAATTTAAGAGTATCGTTAATTTCTTCATGATCAAATGATCGGATTTAAATTAGTGTGGGACCACCTCAGTAGTGAAGTGACCTCGCATCGCAGTAGCACTCTGATTTACATAAAACATTTTTAATTTAAAGTCAAATGCCAAGCACGACAAGCTGCTATCGCATTTGTATCGTAGCCAACAAATTGCCAACGTTTGCTCTTCGCGACCATTTGTCCTTTGTGGCTACTCGCGCATATGACAACTTGTTGTTGATGTATGGATTCTTGCATGCAGGCAAAGTTGTTGATGTTAAGTGATAGCTGGGATATTTCTGTCATCACACATCTGTCGTCATCTACGAAGTTAAAAATGAGACGCGGTATGCTTTATGCGTCCCGACACAACAGGATATCGGAAAGCATGTACACATATACATACATGTATATATATATACGTATGTTTGAATACACAAATATGCATCTGCTTTGTTGCCCGCTGATTGAATGAAATGCACATGCAGTTAATCACAAAGGAATTCGCTGTTGATTGCAGTACCGTATATATAAATACATATGTATTGGTTCTTATCTGAATGCAAATACAGTTTAATCATTTTTTCCTTGAATGTTTGAATGCTTTTTTTTAAGTTTATTATCGCCGCGGTAGATGGTGTGTCGCTGTGCCGCGGAGTATTGAAGAAGCTCGTATGAATTGAAAAGTTATTTATTTTAATTAAAAGCTGACAAAATTATGAGTTAAATGTATATTACACTTCAATTTCTAAGAAAGGTCTTCCCAAATCTTTGAATGTAGTATGCAAATAAATAAACTGAACGTGGCGTATGACTAACCAGACTCTGTCAAGAATCAGAGCATATGCTCATACTTTTTCTTATTATAAATACTGCCTTTATTATATATGTAGGTTATCATGTTTTGAAAGGCCAGGTCCGTTTTTAAATATGGGAGCAGGCAGTGCGCCATTCTACTGCTTTGTTCCTTTTAGATATTTTAAGTTCTTAGAGTTCCGTGTACCTGCAGAACTCCAAAAGGTCGTCGTATGCACACTTCCATCTACGAGAGCTATCTATATAGCGAAAATGTAACCAAAAATGATTTTAGTAGTGCCATTGGCTCATTGAATGTGGAATTCTTCATCACTAATTATACTTCCCTATATACGACTCTAAAAATTCGGAT
>NW_016178930.1:0-7554 GCF_001687245.7 Rhagoletis zephyria | reverse complement strand
TCGATATAGAACAATCCTAGGGGGTGCCGGCATTAAAAATCCGATCTTACTTTTTTTCCATACATTTTTGTACCACTTTAATGTACATATACAAACATATAAGCGGCGTATTGTAGGAGTACTAAATATATACCAAAATACCATTTGGGTAGTCCTAAATTATCAGCATCATACGTGCAAAATAAAGGCATGCAAAAAATAATAATTNGAAAACTGTTGATTTTCTAGAATTCTACACTATTTCAACGAAAAGTTGTTTTTCCCCCATATAAAATACATGGAAAACTTTGAGCGCTTTGAGCACTCCCTATTTTTATTTATTTTTTTCAAAATAAAAAAATAGGGGTATATTTTTTTCGATATAGAACAATCCTAGGGGGTGCCGGCATTAAAAATCCGATCTTATTTTTTTACATACATTTTTGTACCACTTTAATGTACATATACAAACATATAAGCGGCGTATTGTAGGAGTACTAAATATATACCAAAACACCATTTGGGTAGTCCTAAATTATCAGCATCTAACGTGCAAAATAAAGGCATGCAAAAAATAATAATTAAAAAAAAAAATTTGGGATCACTACTAGGCCTTTGACCTGCTATAACTCAGCGAGTCTATGAATTTATATGAACAAGTTTCAATTATATAATTTCAAATTTATCGGATTTCAAGTTAAAATTGTGACGAATTTTTGCGTTTTAAAAAAATTAAAATTTTTCAAAGCCTTTAGCGATCACTAACACTTTTTTTAATATGTTGAAATTTTCGTAGATTAAAACAAAGGAATGCCCCACACAAATTTTTGATGTTGATATATGTACTTAGATACGTTGATCATACTCGACCTGCTTTGACCACCTTAGCTATGTAAAAAAATAACATTAACGATTTTAATTGAATTGTGGTGTTATCGTCACAGTGTGTGGAAATCAATGCCTAATTGCCATCGACTTTGCTCTAACTTATTTCATTAACTGCCGGTTTCCCGAAAGCAATTTAAGTGAAAAATAATTTTTTTTCTGTCGGTTTCCATATAAAATTCAAATACATTTTTTGTTTTTGTAACTAAAATTGCTTTCGGTTATAAACATATTAATAGTTATTGTTGGGATGCAGATATCACGCATCAGATACTAGTATTAACTATTAATTGCTATAGCAAAAGTGGCTGTTACAAACTCGACCTACTTATTTTCGAGCCATAAATCTGAACTTAAATTTCTTAGAAATAAGCAAGTAACGAAATACAGTGGCGAAAATATAATTAAGGACGCAACAAAATTTGACAATTTTCTTTTTTTATTTAATATTTGCTATTTTTTATGAAAGTATAGCTCGTTATCTAACAAAAATCACGTAATTTCGAATCTCGAACTTTGTACAAAAATTAGAAAAAATCCACATATGTAATTTCATCAAAATTTCGAGCTTTTAACGTATGTAGAAACATTTTCAGTATGCAGTTTTGTAGTTAGAAGCATCCAGGACTAACCGTGGAAAGGTGTTGCTCATTTTCTCCACATAAAAAAGTGCGTAGCACCGTCAACATAAAGTTGCCAAAAATCAACGGTTATAAAACTGCATACCAAATTTTTTTCTAAAAATTCTGATTAGCAAATTTGAAAATTTAATGCAATTTTGTTGAAACTCATAAACTAATTGCGAGACTGTTTTCCTTTGGCTGAGATAGATGTACGATTAACATAAGCGATAAGGTACCGGTGACAGATTATTTAAGCATCAGAGGTATTAATTGCCATGGAACGTTTTGCAGTATCACCGACGATATGAAACAAGTATATTTTAAGCAGAAAAGCAAGCGGAACTAAACCAACTTAGGAGGGGGCCACCCTTTCACAACTATCGAAACCGGTTCCCGTAATCTGGTAAAATCCTCTTCCTTTTTTAGAAGATCGCACCGCTCCACTAGCAGCGACGATTGGCGAGTAAGTTGTGAAGATTTTTTGGAACTGTGTCGGAATGCTTTGTTCAAAATGTGTATTTAAGTGTATTGTGAACCGAGGAAATTTTATTATTTGACTACATGCTTTACTGGATCAGGCACGGGAGGTAGTCATACAGCAGAAACTAAACAATTTGGTGCGCCCATTCACATCGCTCGGGTGGCGAGGAATGCCTTAAAATTTACGGCATTCACAGAAATTGACCACCTTCCCTAATTTCCAGAACTGGTGACTCGTGACTTTTAAATTCAAAAAGTATTTATGGGGACTAAAATTTTCAAACGACAACGACTTTAGGCTGTCGTAGAAAAACATTTAGAAAAGAATATTTGAACGATTTGCATGTTTTTGAGGAAAATTTAAATTAGCGACTGCAATGCTGCTTTTTCCGTTAGTGCTTGTCAGAGTTTCTCCTCCGATTTGTGGTGCGCGCCTTGAGGTTTTCATGACACGCTTTTTCACTGCCGAGGTTTGCCGAGGGTCGGCGGCTATGTATTAGAATAAATCTTGTTTTTTGATGTTACTGGGATCAGTGATGGAACGCTGAAGCCAGGGAGTGGTAGTGCGTTCCTCTAATAATATCGTATTAATTTCAAAATTTTACCACATCCTCAATATTCTTGCACTCAACTATTCCTTAAGTCGGAAAGAAAATTTAGAAATCACCTAACTCCACATCAGGTTTCCAGGTGATCGGAGTAACTAAAGCCGTCAGATAATAATTTCGGTATCCAAACATTTTTCATTTTCTGGAAAAATGAAGTGATTTGATATTATCTGGGTTGTGAAAAAGAGGCAACCAACCAAACACTTTGGCATTGTAGTGGACTTGTAGTTTTTGGGAATAAACTGCAGTAGCCTACGAAAATTCGTTACGAGGTTAGTCTCATTAAATGATTCGATGGTGAGAGATTTGGGTCAAGTGAACAGCTAAACATCTATATTTAGGACATTGAGAAAGCATAACAATTGCAGGGTATAAAAAATAGGAAACTTTATTTTTGGACTAATGTATCGTGACAAGAGGAGACTTTGTTGAGAAAGAAAGTGCCTTTCCCTGAAAAAATGTCTTTTATTCAAAAGTTTTACGACTTATCATGCTTTGAGGCGAAAACCTTATTAATTTTAAATGATTTTTCCATAGGCAAGCATTTGAAAACACGCGAAAAAAATGTATTTCTTAGGAAAATTTTGGCAATTTCGCATTTTTTCAAGCTTTCGCAGGTTTTTCAGCATTTAATTTTAATTACCAGCAACTACTTTTAAAGGCAGAACGGTTGCCTTTGTCAAATTCCTAATATTCTTCTTTTTTCTCTTAAAGACCACAATTTTGTTTAAATACGTAACTAGAATTTTCATCTTGAGGATCTCATTTTGTCAGTTTAACCGCTGCAAATATGCCCAAGCAGGTCAGCAGCAGCACAAAACCCACAGCTGAGATCAATTTCAAAGCGCTCAACTGCACTAGCATATTGTCATTTGCGCTCTCCCACAGTGACGTAGCAACAGTTGCTGCTTGCTCCTCAAGCTCCATGCCTGGGCCTGCGCCTGCGCCTGTGCCACTTCGAGCTTTGAGCTCTGCCATACCTTCTTTCGGCATTACAACTCTGAATGCGATGCGTGATATCTCGGACACTTCGCTGCCATTCGCAGTGCTTTGCTGGTTGCCCACGCCCGCCATGTGAGCGCTTACATTACGCTTACGCCGCCACAAATTGCCCACCGCGCCACAATCACTGGCATCGACATGGCAATCGCGCGCTTCCAGGCAGCCAGTAATGCGCATTGATATGACGAGCTCATCACCGCTGCGCATTCCCTGAAACATAACAGCTTTGAAGTTCAAGCGATGGCCGAGTGGCGGGTCGAAACTCGGTGGTTGCGTGCAAATGCTCTGCATGGAGGGGTTAATGCAGCCGCGTGGAGTTATAAGCGCAACATTGTTCAACAGCTCACCGGACGGTGAGACGCGTTCCACATTAACATCTGTCAGTTTGGTGTAATTCCAACCTGTGTATTGTTGATAAGAGTTGTAGATTAAGAAACTCTCTAAAAGTAATTAAATAACGCAGCATATCCTACCATCACCAGCGATAACATGCGCGCGCAGCAGTAATTCCTCACCCAGCAACACCGCGCTGGTTGCATCTAGTTGACGCTCATATCCCTGTGCTGTGCGCCGCAGTAGCTCTACGTGCGTGCGAAAAGGCAGCTGTGTGCCGCCGTGTGCATACGTGCCCAGGCTGCGCGCTTGTCTGCAAAGGTATTTAGGAGGATCATTAATACATTTTGCATTGTCATTCGCAAACACATTCAAAACGCCTACTTACACCTCATTGGACACGCTCATTTTGAGCGCATGCGTCTTTACCGCCACGCGCTGTTGCGTTTTGCAGTGCAGTGTCAGTATGCCATCTGCGCTCGTGCGCATGCCGCGTATGCTGGGAAACCGCAAACGTAAACACAAATCCTTGCCGCAAGTGTGCACGCCACACTTTTCAAAGTCCTCCTCGACGATATCAGCCACCACAAAGCTGCGCGCCAACTTTAACTCGCAACGCTTGTCGTTCGAATCATTGTCGACTGTGGGCGCTGCGCCTATGAAACTGTCCACTTTGAGTACGGCGCGAAAATATCCGCCGCCAGCGTGTTGCATGCAACGCATTTCGTGTACGTGCAGGCGTAAGGCACCATTTCGATTGTATTTTCATCTGCTGGCAAATAAGCAGGCGCAGGTGTTGAAAGAGGCAGCTGGAATGGTGGACCAGCGGGTACATTGTAATCATATCCCTGTCCACTGCCTTGTACAGGTGGCTGTAGTGCAATTGGTTCGTTGTTGATGGGAGCTTGTGCGGATGGTAGAATAGCTGGTGGATCCACACCACAATAGGGTGGGGGCGCTCAGTTGTAGTGGTGGTGGTGGTGGTTGGTCTCGTTGCTGGTATAAAAGTGGATGTGGGACGGGGGTAAAAGTAGCCGGCGCTGTAGAAATAAGGAAGAAGTTTTAGAGATATTTATTTTTTTGCAACTTTCCAACAGGCCTCTATGTTACGAAATGAAGGGCCCACAACATCGACATAAAAAAATTATGAATTTGGGCCTTTGCAGTTCTCAAATGGCTTATAAAGTATTTAATATGGACTGCTCCCATTAGGAAACGTTTAATGAACATTTGTCGTTAACACTCTCTTAAACACCCTATCTAAACTAGCCACCTTAGCAACGAAGATCAGTATTCGCTGCAACTAAAATACCACCACTTTTCAACTCATTTAACCTCCGCACATTCCATTAGCCTACTGTAGCATTTTCCAGCACTTATCCTTTGTACTCACCCCGAGGTTGGCGGCCGCTTGGATGCCTCATAATTAGGCCGATTCTCCTCCGGTGTCAAATACTGATTGCGCAATGGTATAAAATTAAATCTACCACCGCTACCACTCTTAGCGCTGCGATTCTCCACAATCTCGGGCAATGTGAATTCAGTTGTTGAGGGCCGCACTGGCGCTACAGGAGAATGTGTAGACGTAGGCGGTGTATCGGGAAAAGTAGCATTCGAAGAAAAATCTCCCGGCGCGGGTGGCAGCGCAGCATACAAACTCGTTACGGCGGATTGTTGTGGCACTAAAGCTACAGGATACTGATGTTGCTGTGAATAGTAGTCATAATCGCCAGCAAAAAAGTGTGAAATATCCGCGTAAACTGAAGCACAAAAGTAGAGCACGAGAATAGCATAGCTTATTTGCGATAACATTGCACTTTTTTGGTTTTTGGTAAACTAATGACTTTTTTGTGGCACAGCTGGTTTTTATACCGTCAAACCGAAATGGAAGTTGGCTTGTAAAATTTTCTTGTATTTGAGCCACGAACAATGGCTTTTTTATTGTTTTTTTTTTTTTTTGAAAATTGTCGTGGTTCTTATTTCCGATCGTAAAAATTTACTTTCATTTACAATTAACCAAAAAAAAATCGCATAACTGAAAGTGGCGTAGTGAAGAAGAAACAGTGGTTAGCATTGCCGTAGTCGGCACGTTTTTCGTGTTACATGGCGTATGCGTATCTTTTTTTGAATGACCCAAAGGTATGAATGTGTATGCCTGTATATGTGTGTATGCTACGCACTTTCCTTTAACACGATTTTTTCGTTTGCTGATTTAAATTATTTCGTGTGCTACTAAATGTTTGTTGGGAGAGGTTAGGACGGTTTTTGAATTGTTATAGATATTGTTGACTGGAGAACTTAAAAAAAATTACACCTTCGTGGTTTTTGTGACCATTTTATAGTTTAAGGGAATACACTTACATATGTATATACATATGTACACTTCCGGCAAAAAGTATTGGCACAGCTGCTTTCTTACAATATATGCAACAATTTTTATTGTAATATTTTCCGCCAATTTTTTTATAAAAGTATGGTTCATTCCACAACAAAAAGCATAAAATTATAATTTCTAAACCTTGTGGAAAACTCGTGAAAATTCAGCAAATTTGAAACTTTTTAACAGATTTTTTAGAATTTTTTTCGGTATGCAGATTTGTAGCCCATTAGATGCTGGTATAAAAAATGCAAGTTCGCAGTTAGTCAAAAATCGGATTGATTTTTGAGAATTTTTTTTGTTGAAGGTGTTTTGCATCTTTTTCATATAAAGTATTTTCGAAAAATTTTTTTGTATGGAAGAGACTGCGGGGAAAAAAATTGCCAAAAATCAACGGTAATTCGTAGCTACTTAGAACTTCTACTTTATTACAATAAAATTGATTGGGCTACAAATCAGCATACTCTGATTAAAAAGTTGTAAATTAGCATGAAAATTTGCTAAATTTTCGCGAGCTTTGCACAAAGTTTAGAAATTCGTTTTTTTTTTGTTGTGGAATGAACCACACCCAAAAAAAAACTTCTCTTAATTGAAGAAAAACAGCAATCCAAATGAAGAAAAATGGGAACGAAACAGCACTGAAAGAGTTTTATCCTCGTTTCATGCCCAACATTTCTTCAACGGTTCCATATTTTCGTGTACGTTTTTACACATTCCAAAGAAAAATTACGCATTCGGGAGAATTTTTTACTCATTCGGAAGAATTTTCTACCTTAAAGTAAGGAAATTTTTTCTTTGATCCAGAGATGGATTTTTGGTTCAGTGCATATTTTCCATTTTTCCTACCACTCTAACGCACCGTCCTAATACTAATAAATTAAAGTTCTCCAAAAATTTGTTTAAACTTTTGCTAAGGAGGTACAAATTTCGCCTTTTGTAAATTTTTGTTGTCTTCGGCATTTACAGTCGAATCTTAAGGTATGGCTTATCGATGTTTCTGTCTCAACGCCAATTTTTTGTATTCCAAAGTTCATTGACCTCAAATATCCCGTTCTAGTACTTACATACCAGCTCTCGGTTCTTATAACCCTAACGTACCACCCTAATGTCAGTATATTAAAGCCCAAAAAATCATTAAACTTTTTCTGAGAATGTATTTTGATTATTCTAGTAGAACAATTAAAACAAAAAAAATTTTGGTTGTAGTGTAATCGAAAAGTGACCGCTGTTCGAGCAAAAAAAATTATTTTCAAATTCCCTTGCAAAA
>NW_016178929.1:0-7554 GCF_001687245.7 Rhagoletis zephyria | reverse complement strand
AACAAAATTAATATACCCTTGTGCACAAGTGCGCTCAGGTATAAAAATATATATATATATATTCCGACGAACTGGAAGTCGGTTAAAAGATCTCAATGTATAAAAACTAAATTTGATTTATTTGAGGAAATTTGTATGAATTTTACTGAAAAGACTTTAAATACACCCTAAATTTTTTTGTTTATTTGCGCATATTAAGAGAGGTAGCTAGTGTCCTCTTTTAATGTGTGCAAATTTGCACACCGTGTAATAAAATTAAACACAGCCTGTTTACTTTTACATACCAAATTTGTCGCAATGAGCAAAGTATAAAGTGTTTAGAATAGAGTAAATGTGAGCCCCTTATGTTTATTATTAGTANGAATTTTACTGAAAAGACTTTAAATACATCCTAAATTTTTTTGTTTATTTGCGCATATTAAGAGAGGTAGCTAGTGTCCTCTTTTAATGTGTGCAAATTTGCACACCGTGTAATAAAATTAAACACAGCCTGTTTACTTTTACATACCAAATTTGTCGCAATGAGCAAAGTATAAAGTGTTTAGAATAGAGTAAATGTGAGCCCCTTATGTTTATTATTAGTAGGAAATGTATTTTTAGTTTAATAATTTTTGCAATTTTAAACATTTCATATGTATATTTATGAGTATATTCCAAAGATCTTGAGTACAAAATCAAATCCTGAACATCTTGTACATATATTTATACAGATTCTTATTGAAAAATAGATACTTTACAGTAGTAGTTTTACATACACTTTTTAGAGTGTACATGTACAAATGTNCACAAAATCAAATCCTGAACATCTTGTACATATATTTATACAGATTCTTATTGAAAAATAGATACATTACAGTAGTAGTTTTACATACACTTTTTAGAGTGTACATGTACAAATGTAACATATTAATACATTTGGATATATTTTTTCCTAGGTCGGTGATACATTTGCTTGAGACGGCGCGGCAATACTGGCTGCTCCCATTCAGTAGGGTGGAAAAGTGTTCCCTCCATAGTTTAAGTACGTTCTAGACATCGGTAACTAGGTCTCCATTGTTCTTAAAGGAGTTCGCATTGGCCTTTAAACCTTCTGTGANTATATTTTTTCCTAGGTCGGTGATACATTTTCTTGAGACGGCGCGGCAATACTGGCTGCTCCCATTCAGTAGGGTGGAAAAGTGTTCCCTCCATAGTTTAAGTACGTTCTAGACATCGGTAACTAGGTCTCCATTGTTCTTAAAGGAGTTCGCATTGGCCTTTAAACCTTCTGTGAGTCACCTAACTCTCTGGCCAAATTTTCGGGCGTTTTTCCTGTCGGCCAGCATTTCGAGCTTTTCGCACTCACGTATTTCTTATTGCGGCAAATATGTCTCGCTTCCTTCTTCAGTTCCCTATAACGGTCCCATATGACTCGCTTGAGCCCGATCGCGGCATGGTCCTGTGGGCGGCATCTTTTTTCTCTGCAGCTTTTTGACATACCTCATCGTACCAGGAGTTCTATCGGGCTCGCTGAAAGCCGATTACTTCTTCGGCGGCGGTACTTAATAAGCGGGAAATGCAGTTCCACTGCTCGCGTATCTCGGTTTGTTGAAGACTGATCTCAGAGAGCACGTGTGAAAGTCGAATGGCGAGTAAATTGGCCGTCCATTGTGAGTACGGCTTTTCGACGTTAAGCTTTCCTTGCATTGTTGGGCGCAAATTTTTTGCTNAGAGCCCGATCGCAGCATGGTCCTGTGGGCGGCATCTTTTTTCTCTGCAGCTTTTTGACATACCTCATCGTACCAGGAGTTCTATCGGGCTCGCTGAAAGCCGATACTTAATAAGCGGGAAATGCAGTTCCACTGCTCGCGTATTTCGGTTTGTTGAAGACTGATCTCAGAGAGCACGTGTGAGAGTCGAATGGCGAGTAAATTGGCCGTCCGTTGTGAGTACGGCTTTTCGACGTTAAGCTTTCCTTGCATTGTTGGGCGCAAATTTTTTTGCGGGTGCGTTCAAAACACTGGAAGCGTGCCTGGCGTTTATCGAAACATGATCGATTTGGCTCCTTGTTTTTCGATCTGGAGACAGCCATGTAGTTTGATAGATCTTTTTATGCTGGAACCTAGTACTACATATTATCATGTTTCGGGCCCCAGCGAAGTCGATCAGCCTCAGTCCGTTATCGGACGTTTTGCCGTGGAGGTTGAATTTTTCGACAGTGGCGCCGAACATCGTGTCGGGAGCAGCGGTCATATGTTCGCTCCAAGCGCTTATAGAAGAGATCCTTGGACGCCTCGTCCTTCTCTTCCGTCGGGAGATGGGCGCAGATGTGCAAGATGTTGAAGAATCTCGCTTTGATGTGGATTGCGGCTAGAGTTCGTCCACCGGGATGAACGCCAGTACACGAATCCAACACCGAATTTGCGCTGCTTTCCGTGGAAACCATAGTAGACATCACAAAGCTTCACGCTTACCTTGCCTTGCCTCATCCATCGCATTTCTTGGATAGCGCTGATGTCAACCTTTGTCTTCCCGAGGACATTAACCAACCGGACAGAGGCACCTTCCTTTCCATTAAGGGTCCGGATTTTGCAGGTGCATACCCTCAAATCATAGGCCTTTAAACGTTTGCCGTGGTCGTCATCAGAAAAAGCGGCTCTCGTCCGAGGCTGTTTGTTCGTTTTCGTTGGGCGGGGTTTTAACGTGGCGGGACCTAAACCCAGCGCATGCGAAGTTTTACGCCTTCTCACTTTAGCTCGCTTCCAAATGGGTGTTACCCAGAGGATACGTGGATATAAATATCCGAACGGTGTGAGCTGCGATTTGAACCGTGCCCACATGAATTACTTCTGGCCGCTCTCAGGTGAATGGCAGTCAAAAGTTTTCCGACTTATGTGGACTTCTGCATACGGAAGGTTTACTCGCATAAATACGGCCATCCGATTAGCCTAAAAAAAATCCCAGTAGTGCCAAGTCGAATGGTCTGAGTGACCAAATAATATCCCCTCTACGGGTAATTATGCGCCTGATAATTCTCTTCTGCAATGAGCCATATCCATGGCAATGTGAATGATCAGATGCCTCCAGTTGTTTTGTCGCTTGAGCTTTGTATGGACGGAGATGTATGCACAGTAAAACCCGCTTAAGTACCTCACGAAAAATTGCAGCTTTATGAGGTACTTAGGCAGGTTGGGTACTTGAAATAACCGGCTTAATTCACCTACAAAAATTAATCTGTTGATAGTTTTGGGATGTTTTTTTGAAACGATGCATTTTGCTTTAAAATGCCGTCATCACTTCTCCTGCAATAGGCGTTTTTGTGAAGCTCTAAAAATTACAACTACAACGTTTGAGCATGGCCTACACATCGAAACGTAAGACGTATTCTATGTCAAAAAAAAAGAAAATCACTCCAGGCAGTAAAGAGAGAATAAGTAAAATGAGAGCGATAGTCGTCGAATCGACGAACATTAGTACTCTGGGGTTAAAAACGTAGAGACTTCCATGCTTCCATGCTATAGCTTCTGGTTGGATTTTTACTAAAAAACGAGAATGGTGCGTTAACTCAAACAATGAACTCCACAATCACGTTTAGGCGGAGCAGTCTTAAGGGCAGAGGGTAACCAGCATGCTGTACTTACAGGACCAGGTTTCTAGAAGCTGACGTAGATGCGCCCATGGTTACTATGCCCGACAGCTCCGCATATCTTTGTGAAACCATTCCCATAGCGCGCTCTTATTCCGCTGCTATAATTGCAAATGGAGTCGAATTCATCGTTTTCTTCAAAATATGTAAAATCAAACAATTTTACTATAAATAAGCACTTCATGAATGCTTTTTTAAATCCTTTCCACTTTGTTTTCCTTCATTCAGCTGTCTTCGAAAAACAACTGATAGCTGGCAATGCTGCACACATGGGCGTAGCCAAATTTTCCTTAACTATATATATAAAAATGAAATGTTTTCCGTATGACGACGATGCCTGACCAAACGGCTGAACCGATTTCAATTCTGTGCTTTCTTGGACCTTCTGTGTGGAAGGTTTTTCGATTTAAAAAAATTTGAAACTTTTTGTTGTTGCCGAAAAATGAAGAATGCTGAGACCCACGATTTCACAATTTTATAGAGTTTTCTGTACATTAAATATCACGAAACTACTAAACGGCTGGACCGATTTGGGTCATATTTGGAACGTATATCAGTACCTTGAAAATAAATATTTCTACCAAAAATTCGCTCGATAGGTGGCGCTGGGTATGGTTATTCCTAAAAATTGTATTTACTTGCCGATTTAGCTCATATTTAGAATGCAATTTAGCCAATTGAAAATAAATATTGGTACTTAAAACTTACATGATAGGTGGCCCCGGGGCCAAAATATCCCCAAAAATTATTTTACGCTAAGAGAAGGATAGATGTCTACTATATATTTGTGGAAGTATGTATGTATGTGCCAGGTTGCAGTCTAAACGGACGAACAGAATCGAACAAACTTTTGACAGAGTATTGCCATGACACCTGGGCCTATAATAGGGTGAAAAAAATTGTGATCCGACAAGGGGCGTGGCACCTCCCATAGGCGTGAAATTTTTTATCGGCTATAAATTGGGAACCATAAGCCCTACGAACTTGAAATTTGGTATGCAGGCACAGCTACGGTAGGTGCTAATAGTAAGGTGTATATGAATGAGTTTTTTAAAAGGGGGTGCGGCACATCCCGTAGACGTGGAGTTTTTTATCAGCTATAACTTCGACACCATAAGTCACAGGAAATTGAAATTCGGTATCCAGACATATCTACGGTAGGTGTTAAATAATAAGGTATATATGAAGGAGTTTGTAAAAGGAGGCGTGGCACATCCTGTAGGCGTGGAATATTTATCATCTATACCTTCGACACCATAAGTTACATGAACTTGATATTTGGCATGCAGACATATCTATGGTAGGTGCTTATAGTAAGGTTTATGTAAGTGAGTTTGTAAAAAGGGGCGTGGCACATCCCATAGGCGTGAAATTTTTTATCAGCTATAAATTCGAAAGCATAATTCACACGAACTTTAAATTTGGTATCCCGACATATCTGTGGGAGGTGTTTAGTATATNGCGTTTTAAAGTATTATCTGTTACTTACATTCATAATTGCGCTTTGAATAAAAGTGTACTGAAAAGTTCTGATTTTTTTAGCATGAAAAAGTCTAACGTACTGATTTCCCGCATAAAAAATCTGGCAACCCTAATGCAGGCACAGCTACGGTNAAAGAAGGCTGACTTTTTTGTCGAGTGTTGTTAGTTACCTCGAAAATATCTTTCAGTTTAATANTGATTTTCTTAAGGTTTTTACATAACATTGCAACTTGCTTAAACTGCACTGTGAAAAGTAATACAACCAAAATATCAATTGTTTTATAGGCATATCGCTAGGTCGTTACGTTCTAGTTGCGATAATGTAATGGATCTTAAATTATCTAAAAAGAAGGCTGACTTTTTTGTCGAGTGTTGTTAGTTACCTCGAAAATATCTTTCAGTTTAATAACAGCAAATTTGAATATTCGAATGGCTATTGCCTATAACTTAAGCTGCCTTTAGATGAGGCGATTTTTTGGGAGGCGATAATCGCCTGCAAAAGTTGACTTTCTGTCTAAGTACTTTGAGTCAAGCGATTTTTGAATCACCATTTACACGAGCGATTTTTCTTGAGCAATGTTGAATCGCCTAAAAAATGGCCTCATGTAAATTCAGCTTTACAATTCTTTTTTCCCAATTCACTAACATTGTAAAAGAGTTTTGCATACAAGACATAGAGTTAGATACTCTTTTTAGAAAATTCTTAGTCTTTCCGTGAGGAAAGTGGTACTTTTCACAGTTTGAAAAAATATGTAATTTTTTTTTTTTTTTTTCAATACCCCGCTCAAACGAGCAAATGAGAGGATCGTATAGTGTTTGCTTCTTTGCGCAAAGAGAGAAACCGGCTTCTAATTAAAATTTTTGAAACTGAACTNAAATTCTTAGTCTTTCCGTGAGGAAAGTGGTACTTTTCACAGTTTGAAAAAATATGTAATTTGTTTTTTTTTCAATACCCCGCTCAAACGAGCAAATGAGAGGATCGTATAGTGTTTGCTTCTTTGCGCAAAGAGAGAAACCGGCTTCTAATTAAAATTTTTGAAACTGAACTTCAAATTAAAAGTAACTTTAAAATTAAATGTATAGAATTCTTTGACTATTTAATCACTGAAAATGGAAATGATCTCATCATTACTATTCAAATTCATTATTCATGTCATAAATATAAAATAATTTATTGGCTCTTGTGTACAATGGTGTTTACACTCATGTTAAAATGAATAACTTTTTTATTTTTTACGAACTATATTTTAAATATACACCAAAATATTGTTAAAAATAAGTACACTGGCGTTTTAAAGTATTATCTGTTACTTACATTCATAATTGCGCTTTGAATAAAAGTGTACTGAAAAGTTCTGATTTTTTTAGCATGAAAAAGTCTAACGTACTGATTTCCCGCATAAAAAATCTGGCAACCCTAATGCAGGCACAGCTACGGTAGGTGCTTATAGTAAGGTGTGTATGAATGAGTTTGTAAAAGGGGGTGTGGCACATCCCGTAGAAGTGGAGTTTTTTATCAGCTATAACTTCGAAACCATAAGTCACGTGAACTTTAAATTTGGTATACAGACATATTTATGGTGGGGGCTTATAATAATAAGGTATATATAAATGAGTTTGTAAAAGGAGGCGTGGCACATCAAATAAGCGCGGAGTTTTTTATCAGCTATAACTTCGACACCATAAGTCACAGGAACTTGAAATTCGGTATCCAGACATATCTACGGTAGGTGTTAAATAATAAGGTATATATGAAGGAGTTTGTAAAAGGAGGCGTGGCACATCCTGTAGGCGTGGAATATTTATCATCTATACCTTCGATAACATAAGTTACATGAACTTGAAATTTGGTATGCAGACATATCTATGGTAGGTGCTTATAGTAAGGTTTATATAAGTGAGTTTGTAAAAGGGGGCGTGGCACATCCCATAGGCGTGAAATTTTTTATCAGCTATAAATTCGAAAGCATAATTCACACGAACTTTAAATTTGGTATCCAGACATATCTGTGGGAGGTGTTTAGTATATATAAATGTGTTTGTAAAAGGGCGATAAATATGTATTCTACTATTAAACCACTCGGTTATTTAGAACTGGGGTTTTTTGAAACTTTAAAGTCTTTAGACCATTTTTGAATGGAAAGATTACATCATTTTATTGATTCCGCTATGCTTGTAAACGAAACATGTGCATGTAAAATGAATAAAACTACTTCTGAAATAAGCATTCTACCGGAAACTACTACTACTATGCTAAAACAGCCAAGCGGATAGGAAGCTAAACGGAATCTACCATAGTAGACTAATTTTAATTTAAAAATTCTATCGTTACCTTAATCCACCTTATATTAATAANAAATGGAAAGATTACATCATTTTATTGATTCCGCTATGCTTGTAAACGAAACATGTGCATGTATAATGAATAAAACTACTTCTGAAATAAG
>NW_016178928.1:0-7555 GCF_001687245.7 Rhagoletis zephyria | reverse complement strand
TAAAAGTTAAATTAGTTTACGGCCATAAATTGAGCACGTTGTTAGCAAATGGAATAGCGAAGAAAAAACAACTTGAGAAACAGTAGCGGCAACAACAGCTAAGCAGTGTTTTTGATGAAATGTATTGCTTGCAACACGTTGCAAAAATGCTTGCCTCCTGCTGCACTTCCTCCCTCCACATTCTGTACAACACAAACATACCTTGCACTTGCACATTTGTGCTTTCCTGCTTTTCTTCCACATTTTATTGCTTTCATTTATTACTAAAACAACCAGAAATGGCAGTTAAAATGTATAGCGGCAGTTGTAGGGAATTTAAAAGTAAACAACAACAATTCAAATGTAAAAGGAAATGAATGAATGTTTAA
The DNA here is from genome assembly GCF_001687245.7 of Rhagoletis zephyria. Taxonomy (NCBI): domain Eukaryota; kingdom Metazoa; phylum Arthropoda; class Insecta; order Diptera; family Tephritidae; genus Rhagoletis; species Rhagoletis zephyria. The sequence continues at coordinate 7,187 of NW_016178928.1, read as the reverse complement.
TGCATGCGCTGCAATTGTTGTTGTAATAGTTATTTGTCTAGTTTCTCTGGTTTAGGCCCAACGTAGGAAAGAAATGTGTGACGACAAAGGGACCCAGTGAAATTAATGATTGACGCATTGTGTGAGTTAGGGGATTCACAAGACGTGTTATTCGTCGTAAAATCTTAAGCTTAACATTGCTTTTATGTAAAATAATCATGACAATAGTTTTAGAGTATTTCTAACTACTCCGAAATGTTTTTAAGCGGGTTCTGAACTAAGTTTGATGTTTCAAGTGTCTAGTAGAGCTGCAAAACTATCGATAGTATCGATAGTTTCAATTTGTCGCGTATATCGATGTAAGGTGGAAATCCTTTTTCATCGCGTTTTTATTACGTTAATCGATGTCAGTTATAATTCCTACTTCAAGAATGCATAATTATTTGTGCGTTCATGTAAACATATACAAAGTAAATATGTTCGACATTTTTTTTTTATATGTAGAGGATGAGCAACACTTTCAACAAAAAAAATTTCAAAAATAAGCAGAAAGCCCTGCCTACTTCAAACTTGCACTTTTTACTAAAATTTAATGGACTACAAAAATGCATACTCAAAACTTTTCTAGGAATTCTAATTAAAAAACTCAAAATTTTTGGTGCCTCGGAAACTTCTAATTTTCATAAAATGTTTAAAATTGGTGCTTGCATAGTTTTCTTTAGATAATGAACAATAATTTCATAAAAAATTATGAACATTAAATAAAAGAAAAAAAAATATTCGCGAGATTTCCATTTTCGTTGTTTTGTTATTTTTAGTAAAACACACTATAATTGTGAATTTAGACAAAATAAATAAATAAAAACTACCATTCATGTTTTTTTTTCTACTAATATGACCGTAGTGAGGATCACACATTTTTTCTCTTGCCGATAGTATCGATACTATCGAGCCTCCTCCCAATACTATCGAAAATATCGAATGGTCTAACCATCGATTTTGCATCGTTTTGCACCATTAGTGTCTAGCTCGTCGGGAAGTTAAAAATTGATTGTAAGATTATACCCAAAAATACTTACATACAAAGCAAGTGAAATAAAAGCTTGTAAAAAAGATGCGCCCCTCCATCGTGCTGCAGAAATTTTTACTACAGGGCAGCCATCAGCGTTGGTGGAACTCATTTGCGTGCTCGCTCTTTATTAAGGCTCTCTCTCAAGGCCAAACGTTAGGCTTCACACAGGAATACTAACAGTACACTGTACCATCTGCAACATGGCCGCCAGGTTCTGAGCACCTTATAACGATTACTGCATAAGCTGCAGAGATGAGGAGGAGATAGAATCAGTGAGTGCCCATCACTCGGAGAAAAATGCCTCAAATTTCTGGGGGACCACTTTTTTAGAGCCTAGATATCTTAGGGAAAGCTCACCTGGTCCACATAGGCATCGCAATAGGCCTTTGCCACCTCCGCGGGAACTCTTTTCAGAGGTTCCCACTTAATCTAAGCAATATAAGTATTTGCCATCGTCTTGGTGTTTTCGTGTTCGTATTCGTAATCGTCTTCAACTTCCGTTGTATTTGCCTTCGTATTTGCCTCGTATTCCTCTCTGAATTTGTCTTTTTTCGTCTTCGTAGGCGTCGTCGTCGTGTTCCTCTTTGTGTATTAGTGCAAGAATTTTTATTCGTTTTCGTATACGAGTTAGTATTTGTTTTGATATTCATCTTCATATTCTATACGTCCCTCGACTTCGAATCCGTTTTAACTTTTTTTACCTTTCGTTTAGTTTTTACCTTTAACTCTTCATCTTCATTTGTATTCGTTTACGTGTTCGTCTTCATGTTCATCTTCATCTTGGTCTTCGCCTTCGTCTTCGTATTTTTAGTATTTGAAAATAGTGGGAAGAAAAATAGATGGTCTTCCGTCGCATCTGAAGTGTTACACATTTCCGTGAGCAGTTATATAATCCGCGAGCGCTAGACGAAAATTTCAATAAGCAAAGTTCTTCTGCCCAAAGATCAGCCGCAGATGGTCAACGGAACTTATGCAGCTGGCTAAGCACCAACACAATGTCCCGACAGGTGTTCTGACCGGGCACTGTCTATTCGGAACCCATGTGGTACGTTCCAATATCATATCCAGTTGATTGCATTGATCACCAGCAAGTACCGTTCCGTGAAAAATCTGTGGAGTGAAGTTATCTAAACGAGTCACTCGTGGGTCTGCAATCTAACCTAACCTACAAAGACTAAGTCGCCGTTTTGACCTCATTTATGATACACTGTTCCATACATGTAGGAACTAGCTATGAACTAGTGGACTTTCCGCTTTTCTGACCAGTTGCGGATTTCCCTAATATAATACTTAATGGGGGAGTTCACCGAATTCACTAAGTGACCTGACACTCGGGCAGAAGAGCTAATTAGCTCAAGCAGAAACTTTGATAACATTCGTTTGTTTGAGCCCTTTGGTGAATACCCGCTTACATTTTTGTGTTCCACCCCCAATTTGTGGTGTGCGTCTAGTTTTTGTTGCACAAAAAAGAGGGACCTACAGTTTTAAGCTGCCTTCGAGAGGTAAATTGATTTTATGAGATGCTTTTTCATTGCAGAAATACACTCTGTAAGTATCCATTGCCTCTCGAAGGGCCACCGCTGTTAGAAACAACTTTTTCTAATTTAGATGTTACCAGAATCAGAGATCGAACCTCGGTTCTACGAAGTGTTAGTACGCACCACTAACTACTCAGCTACAGTAGTTTTCCCTACAGGGCTAAATATTTAATGCTGCTTGCCTTGTCAAATTACAAACTCATAAAATTTGCAGCCCAAATGTGAATCCTACGCTGGTGCTTTTGCTGCTTCTGCTGTGCCAGCTAGTACATTCAGCTGCAACAGCTCCTTTTTGGCAACATTGTCGCAGAACTATTAGAATGATTATTGCTATTTAATGGTTAACACTAATGATATGCGACATGAAAACGAAAATAAAATGTAATCTAAAGAAAACGAAATGCAGCAGCCAAAACGACATCAGGCAACAAACACCCAGCAACGTTGGCAACAGCAACAGACTGCAGGCGGCAATGAAAACCGTGCATGGTAATGCGACCATTTGGCAGCGCACGCACAACAATCTCTTTTTTTTTTTTTAAGTACGTGTATTGCTGATTGTTCGTTGGAATTAAATTCTTTAGCATTTATTTCTTGCCATGCGGCAATGGCAACACCAACACTGGCGATGACGGTGGCGGTGGAGGTGGCGGCTTTGGACGCGACAATAACCTTTCTTGCCACAATGCGTGCGAGCAGCAATAAAAAAGGCAGTTTTTAGCATTTAAAAAAAAAATCGTATAGTAAAAATCAAAACAACAACACTCCNGAAATAATTTTTTCTTTTATTATTTGGCAACAATGTTGCGCGAATCACCTCAAGGATCGGCTGATTTTATGAGCGCGTTACATTGGCGTTGGGTTGAAAGATTTTATATTAATTACTTTTAATAGTACTTTATGAGCATACATACATATGTATGTATGTATGTTTGCATGTGTTTGTTTGTGTGTGCGATTTTAGATTTTTATGCCCAGTACCTTTTAATTTTATACGGTGATCCTTAGAATTGCACACTCAGATCTTTGCACGCTACAAACATAGCCATATACATACATACATACATACATATATTTGATTGTATTGAGAATAGGAAAATATTATTTCCTTTCGCTTTAATTACTTGGGAGCCAAGCTGAGACGTGAATGAGTGAGTGCGTGCTCTGGTGAACTGCATCGTCTGCATCTGGTTATTACTTTTTATTGACTTGGAAATGCAGTTTGATGTCGTAAAAATTACATTGTATAAATTTTGATTATAAATATTACTCAAATATGCATATGTACATATGTATGTTTGATAGAGCAGCATTTACAATGTTATTTTGATTGCTTTAAATACTATGTGTGTACACTAATGCCGCCCAGAAAGGAGTGTGTGTGTGTGTGCGTGTGTGTATGAATTTGTATAAGTTGATGTGTACGTAGTATAATGGTATATTATAAAATAAGGACCCCATAAAGTCAGACATTTACTCCGCGCTGTAATTAAGTAGGAAATACGAGCAATAAAAATAAGATCTGAAGAGAGAGAAAAAGTCTTAGTTTTTCATTACTTCATCCGGCCATTTTGCTGGGGGTAATAATACCATTTTAGAAGAGTTGTAAAGTTATTTAGCGAAGCTTTTGAAAGCACTAAATAATTTGCGGTTAGGAGAGGAGATAATTCGATAGTATCTATATACTAAAATTTAAATACTACAATCTTAAATTTTACCGAGGGCCGAGTATTCAGTTTATAGTAGAGAGAGAGTAGAAGGGAAACTTTTTATGAAGTTATTTGTTAAGTGGTTGGTGGAATGCTGAGTTATGGTAGTGTAGATCGATGGCTAGGAAACTCTTCAATAAGGCCGAAATAAAGCCGATTTTACGACTACAAAAGTCAAGGCCAAATGCTTATAGACAGACTCCAGTCAGGAAGCCTTGGAAACCTTGGAAACCTTGATGAAAATACACTTCCCGGATTGCACGGATCTTTCAGATAACTTTCAGGCATCTATTCCAGCCCGCTAATCGGGAGGGATTATTAGGCAGATACTAAGTAAGGAGTAAGAAATATGAGATATCAACTCGTTTGATCCCTACATCCGCAGGAAGCATGCAAAAGAGTCTATGTTATAGCAAGAAGAAACCACAAGTTGAAGGAAGCCCTCTTCAGAGATTGTGATATGGAGATAAATAAAATACCGCTCAAAAGGCTAGCATGGTGAAGCCGCTACACTACTCGACCCCGGCCAAAAAATAGAGGCAGGACAAGCATTTAAAAAGCGGGATTTTATCAAGCCCGCACCGCAAAAAAAAAGCTTGAGCGACAGTTTTTTTCTAAATATTATTTTTGACGCAGAATTGATGCTTGTGCAACGAGAGCTGCTCCCAATGCTACCCTAAGTATTAGGCGGTAAAGCCCTTTAAAGATTCCGCGTTCGAAAGCAAGAGCTACACCCACGCGCTGTATTCCGCGCTGAAGTAAAGCAGTTTTTTTCGACCAAGGCAGCTATTCGTCAGCTTAGACAGCCAAAAAAATGGGTTTATAAGTACGTTCTAAAGGCTTGTCAACAGATGTCACCAATAGCGTTTAAGCATACCATATTGCAGCCAACTTAATTTTAAATGTCGTTAATTAATCACATTTTACAGTAAGTATGAGTCATTTCCTCAAAGTGTAAAAAAGGTATTATTTGAGTGCGACGACTATGTCAACTTCTCTGTCTACAACACCTAAAGAAAAGTGCAGCAGAAAGTCATCGGCTGCTGAGAGAGGCTTACAGAGAGCATGCTACATCAATTTTAAACTGTGGGAACTGGTTCCGACGTTTCCAACATGGTGATTTTGAGACAACCGACAAGAAGCGTGTATGAAGGCCATCACCGTTTATCGACGCCGAATTGGAGGCAATTTTGGAGAAGAACTTTCAGAAATATTAGCCGTGCCTCAACAAGACATTTCACTGTGATTGAAAGGCATTAATTTTTTCCTTAAAATTGGAAATTTTATACCACACGAACTCAAACCAAGAGATATCGTACAGCGTGTCACTGTTTCCCAAATGCTTCTTCAACGGTACAAGTTGAAGACGTTTTTACATTGCATTATCACTGGCGATACAAAATAGATTCATTACGATAATCCAAAATGCCATTAGGCGTATGGTAAGCACGGCGAACCCAAAGCTATCGACGCTAAAGCCAAATAACCATGGCAGCAAGGTAATACACTACATTCGGTAGGACCAGAAGGGAATCCTGTATCATGAGCTTCTTAAAATTGGGCAGATGATCGATGGGGTTCTCTAAAGACAAAAACTGATTGAAGCGATTGAAGCGAGGGAATGGGCAACCGGGCATGAGTCATTGATCTTCCCCAATGACAATGTTCGTCCGCATGTCGTACAAGTGCTCCAAACTTATCCCAATGGTACCGCATGTGAGAAGACCTAAGCCACCATTAGACCTTGCCCAGACCTTGCACCATCAGACTACCATTTTTTCCGATCGATGCATAACGCCGTTACGGAATTACGCTTCACTTCAGTTGAAGGTATCGAAAATTGACTTGGCGCTTTCTTGGTCTCCAAAGACGAGCATTTTGATTGGTGCGGAAGCCATGCATTGCCTGAGAAGTCTCAGCTGGTAATGGGAAATACTTTCAGTAAAATACATTGCACCAATTTTGCACAATAAAATTCCAAAATTTAGAAAAAATCTTACTCTGCGCCGGCGACGTTTCGATACACTGGCTTATACATTTTTCGCAAAGTGAACCCAAACTATGTAATTTCGGTGCAAAACCAATGAGAGTGGACACAATCTGGTGCATATGGGTTTGCATGTGAATACATATGTACATACAAATGTGTGGGTGCATTTGTCCATTTAATTTTCAAAAGCAATTAATTTTGTTGCTTTAAATGAAAATAAATGCACTAAAATATTGACATGCAAGATCAAATGCATCAGATTCTAATTAACCTCAATAATATGAGTAATATCTATGTAGGAAAAATAGTTAGCAAATGGGGCTAACTAAGTCGAGGTTATAAGAACTTATGAATTTTTAATTCAAAGTAATTATGCGTATATGTATTGGCAAACCACGTACTAAATATTTATGTATAACCTTGAATCGCAACATATTTATTGGATCCATTTATAGTTCGCAACTTATCTATAAATGCAAATAAGTGTCAATATAAATTTATTAGGTATTTATTTAAAAAACGAAAAAAATAATTATAAATTCACAAACCAAGTTTTTAGCATGGGAATGTCCGATCAATGACAACAACTAAATAGTATTAGTTAATAACAACTCTAAATTACAAAATACATTTTTTTATATAGTGCAAATGCACAGTGGGGAGCCGTGCTGAGTACTACATGGTGAGTTTTGTAAATATTTGCAGGGTTTTTAATGTAAAATTTTTTTTTTGTTTATTTTGTCATAAAAATATGGTACATGCTTAAACCAAACCCATATACATAAAATAGAATTTTTTTTGAGTGCGCAGTTTTGTATCAAATTAAATTTTATAACACTTAAGTGCAAGATTTAAGCGGCTGGAAAATCGTGTTAATTTTTGGATCTTTTTTTTTTTTT
>NW_016178926.1:3343-7556 GCF_001687245.7 Rhagoletis zephyria | reverse complement strand
ACAACCACGCTGTCGAGTTTAAATAGCGGCAAATCAGCTGCACTTGAGATTAGTTGGTTGAATAAGGAAAATGAAATAGCAACAAGAGTTTACGGGATGTACATAGCTCAGTGGTTAACGCTTCTGACTTTGAACATCGATTACGCAGGTTCGATCCCTGCTGAAGTCTAGAAAAAAGAAGTCTGATGAGGAGATGTGGTGATCTCCGAAACAGCTGCTATAACTTCTACCGCTTAGACTTTGTTGTTTTTTCAATTTTTTCTAATAAACAATCGTGATACAAAGCTCAATAAAAATATTTAAAATAAAATGTTAATAAGCCACAATAACAATGACAAAAAAAAAATTTAATTAAACTTTATAAACATATATAAAATCTCAATATATACTTTTAGATTGCAGCTAAGTTGCTGGTGTTTTGCAATCTAAAAGAAAAATTACATTATAATCAAATAAAATTGTTAAATATGTATTCTTACATTCAAAATTTTCGCAAAGTGACATTTCTTCACAGTATGTATACTGCCATCAAAACTTCGATGTTTCTTACTTGCTCGCTTTAACGCATAGAATTCTTATTAGAGTACGAATTCTTATCGGGTACGCAGCTCTAACAAAGGGAAATTTTGTTGACAGTTGAAACAAAGAATTTGTAAGTGTGTAGGTGAGATGACTAAAAAGTTGTGAATGTGTTTGTAAATCATATGATTTTCAGGGGAAATTGGTGAGCCGTGGCTGGCAGGGCATTCTTTGCGTTATATAACACGTTATTAATCGCATAATCATATTTCATAGAAATGAGACAACTACATATAGGATAATATAATAGCGAATTCCATGTAAAAGAAAGAGAAAACTGCTCACACGTGAAACGATTCGTTAGATTTCTCCAGGAGCCCTATGTAAAATGATGGAACGTTTTTGAATTTCTCACACAAACTGTTTGTAGTACTAGGCGTATATAACGCATTAGTTAACAGATATGGTTCTTACAGGCAAAAGTTTTTGCCTACCAACTGTCATTTTTATTGCCTGATATAAATTTTATCAGAGGTAATATTTGTGCTATTATATTAGGTTCTTTTTGCCGGATTTAATCACTTAAAAAATTTGAAAATCTGCTATTTCACATCCAAGTACATAATAAGAAATATTTTAATAGAAAACAACTCAATTCTTGCTTTTATATTAAAATATCAATAATGTAAATAAAAATGTAGTTGTCAATCTACCAAATTGCTGGCAATATTTATCAAGATAGAAGTTCCGATAATTATTGCTTGCCAAGAGCAATATGCGGTCTTCATTGACGAAATATTGCCCGATAACATTAGTATCAAGATAATGAACGTGGAGACAGCAAGTTATGCAAAAACTTTTAAGCCTGATATACAGTTCAATGCGAGCGTGAGCGTGAGCATTTTGACCAATATCTTCGTTATTACTCAACTTTTTGCTATAGTTGAGACATGAAAAGATAGAGAATTACAATATCTTTCAGGATTATAGAATAAAAACTAATTTAAAATGCATAATATGCTTTTTCAAGCTCACACTCAACTGTGTGCGTACGCAAAGCATTCGCATGTGAACGGAAAGTTTTGACAGATGTGTGTGAGCGTCCATAAGAATTCAAATGGATTTCTTTGCCTTTGCGAACGTTCACGCTCACGCTCGCATTGAACTGTATATTAAGCTTTACCTATGGAGACGGGCCGTAAATAAGGAATGTCAAAAGTGTTAGAGATGGCAAGAATTTTTGGTAGTAGTGCACTTTAGTGTAATCAGGTCAAAATTGACAGAAAAATTCAAGAATGGTATCAATCGACGCGTCTTAACGCCAATAATAATTATCCGAGAGCAGATATTAACATCTTTTAATCATTAAAGAGTTATTTGCAAAAAACACATGCACCAGTGTTCCTCCATCTTAGTTACATATATTAACTTCACAAGATTGCTGTGCGGATTTTCACCATCGAAATATTTCAACCAAATACAGTATTTCGTGAAAATTTACACCTAAAACATCACAAATGTACAAAAACTAACACGCATTTGTTAAGTTGAGTTCAAATACAAATCAAAACATAATGCGAAAAGTGCGAGTTTTTTTTTTTGCAAATAACGTAAGCGTCAAAGCTGTGCTTTTTTGTGCTCTGTTTAAATTTTGTGTTTTATAAAGCTGTTTACACTTAATAAAGTAAAAAATTAAAAAAAGTGTGATTAAACGTCTGGTGTATAATTTAAAGATAAGTAAAATATCAAAACTTCCTGTAAATTTGAGTAATTTAACTTGATATTCTTAACTGCATGTGCCGAGTGTTTTGTTTCATATAATATATTGTTGTTGTACAATTGTTTTCGTTTGTGCACATTGATTTTGCTCTTTTTATCATTTTGGCATTTCTGCTGTTTCATCTTTGTCACAGCTGTTTGCGTTGTGTTTATTAGGTGTCAAACATACAGTGTATTTAAAACTGTTCGCTACATAGCTTTTAAACCGATATTTACCAGCTTATTGGTTCTCTGATTGATACATCGCTTTCAAAACTGTTTTGCTTTTTTGCTTCTAAAACCTTTACATAAACATCATTTCAAACATGTCGTGTATTTACACCAACTGCCACGTTAAAAGCGACTCCTATGTGTCATGCTGGCTCTGCGATGGGATTGCCCATATAAAATGACGCTATTACTGAGGGAAAGGGTCTTCGTAGGTCTTGTCAAAAATGTAGATCAACCGAAGTAGATTTATTTAAATTCTTTAGGCAGTCTAGAAATGGTTTTTCTGAGATCGGGAAGGATCTGTCGGTTCTTGTTGAGAAATTTAAGCATTACGAAAAAATGTTTCAAGTCTTTCACATGTCTCGACAACCCTCCACACTCTGAGGATAGCCGAGAAAATAAAGGTAGGCGTGTTATTAGTCCACTTAAAAAGATAGTCACTGAATCTAGTCCGAAAAATCCTCCATCCCAGTCCTTGGAACTTATTAATCTATCTTCTCCATGCCCTCAGGCATTGGAACCTCCGCTATCTAAAGCCATATCAACTAGGTCTACATCTAAAAATGATAACATCAATCAAACCGTTGATTTAACAGTGTCGCCATCAACATCTGAAGCTGCACTGTCTTAGTTAGTCTCTCCGAATAATTCGGAGCCCCGCACATCAGACATCATTACCAAAAAGGTGGTTGTAATTCCTCCGAGAAGATCAATCTTTGTCTCCAGATTTGCTAACGATACTTCTTCGGATGATATAAAGTCATACATATCGACTAAAATTAGAAATAAAGATGTATTTATTCGTAAATTTAATTTTAAATACTATCGAGATATTTCATCTTTTAAAATTGAAGTAGCTGCCGAAGATTTTGATTCACTACTAAGTAGTTCATTTTAGCCGACCGGGCGTTTGTTCGCGAGTTTGAGTATAAACCTAATAAAAGTAATAATAACGTAGCTAAAATTTCTAATCTTAATTCGGATTCAAAAAACTAACTCGCAAGTCTAATTTAAGTATTTACTATCAAAACGTTAGAGGTTTGAATACCAAATTGACTGAATTATATTTAAAAGGTTTTGACTGAAATTATAACATTATTTCCTTGACCGAAACATGGGTCAAACCTCATATTTTTAATTCCGAAATTCTTTCAAATCAATACCAAATATACAGGAGTGACCGCGAGGGCAGAATCGGCGGTGGTGTTCTTTTTGCGATTCATTCATCGATACCATCCGAGGAAGTTAGTGTTCCTGTCATTGAATATACCGAATGTAAATGTATACGTGTACAGGCTGGAAAGAGTTATATGTATTTAGCTCTTTGCTACATCCCTCCTAATTCTGCCGTATCGGTATATANATACCATCCGAGGAAGTTAGTCTTCCTGTCATTGAATATACCGAATTTAAATGTATACGTGTACAGGCTGGAAAGACTTATATTTATTTAGCTCTTTGCTACATCCCTCCTAATTCTGCCGTATCGGTATATATGCAGCTAGTTTCTTTACTTGAGACCGTAAATGCAATGCTTACGGCATCCGATTCTATGATTGTTTTGGACGATTTAAATCTGTTACGCATTTCATGGAACGTCATTGACACCGATGTTGTACCAGTTTCATCTAGAGATAATTACTATGTATTTCTGGATGAAATGGCTGAACTTTTCCTCAAACAAATAAATATATGTCCAAATAAG
>NW_016178926.1:0-3220 GCF_001687245.7 Rhagoletis zephyria | reverse complement strand
TATACGTGTACAGGCTGGAAAGACTTATATTTATTTAGCTCTTTGCTACATCCCTCCTAATTCTGCCGTATCGGTATATATGCAGCTAGTTTCTTTACTTGAGACCGTAAATGCAATGCTTACGGCATCCGATTCTATGATTGTTTTGGGCGATTTAAATCTGCCACATATTTCATGGAACATCATTGACACCGATGTTGTACCAGTTTCATCTAGAGATAGTTACAATGTATTTCTGGAGGAAATGGCTGAACTTTGCCTCAAACAAATAAATATATGTCCAAATAAGTTTGGAAAGGTCTTGGATCTCGTTTACGTTGATGATGTTCCGAAGGCCTCTATTAATCGGTGTGATCCCCTAGTTTTGCCAGATGATGCATACCATCCCGCCCTTGAGTCGAGTAACGAAATCATAAATGAAATACATAATAATAAGTCGTATAGTTCAAGTACTAGATATGCTTTTGCGAAAACAAATTTCAGGAAAATTAACAAAGAACTTTCAAAGTTATCTTCGCCAACGCTACGCTCCACGCGTTAAGCAATTTAATGATACTGCTTTCAATTTGTTTCGAAAGTATGTGCCAAAAGTTAATACTGTTCATGAAGAACCAACACAATTATGGTTCACTAAAGGGCTTAAAATATTGAAAAACAAAAAGGCACATTATTTTAAACTGTATAAATGAATGGGCTTACACAGTGATTACGTAAAGTACCCAGTTTTGCGGCTTAGCTACTTTGCAGTAAATAAGAAATGTTATAACTCATATTTATGTAAAACTAGCAGATCACCCGACGTCGTACGGGGTAAACAAATCAAAATATAAAACAGTAATACAAATATTCAGTTCAGCATAAATTAAAGGAGACAAACTATTTTCTTTGTTTACATTAAGGCATAGTTATGAGCTATACTTTTACCTTTATCGTGCTTTAACTAATATATATTGATCATCACCTGTACTACAAATCTTGTTCCATTATTAATATTAGGTGGTTTAAGGTAACAATCAAATTTATAAATTAAAATTATTCTACTACGGTACATTCCGTTTAGCTGCCTATTCGATTGGCTTTTTTATGTATAGCTGCATTTTCTGGTAGAATGCTTAACCTGGAAGGAGTTTTATTCATTAAGAATGAACCCTTTTCGTTTAACAGCATCGCGGGATTAAAAAACGAATAATCTAAAGACGGTAAGGTTTAAAAAAAAAACACACACACACAGTTTTAAATATCCAAGTTATCTAATAGATGAATACATATATGTACCTATATCCCCCTTTTACAAACTCATTTATATATACTTTACTCTGAACACCTCCCATAGATACGTATGTCTGAATACCAAATTTCAAGTTCATGTGACTTATTGTTCCCAATTTATGGCTGAATAAAAATTTCACGCCTACGCCTTTTATAAACTCATTCATATACACCTCACTATAAGCACCTTCCATAGATATGTCTGCATACCCCATTTAAATTTCGTCGGACTTATGGTTTTGAAGTTATAGCTGATAAAATTTTCCACGCCTATGGGATTTGCCACGCCATCTTTTACAAACTCATTTATATTTATCTTTTTATAAGCACCTACCATAGATATACCTGCATACCAAATCTCAAGTTCATGGGCCTTATGGTTCCGAAGTTATAGCTGATACAAAATCNTTCAGTTCAGCATAAATTAAAGGAGACAAACTATTTTCTTTGTTTACATTAAGGCATAGTTATGAGCTATACTTTTACCTTTATCGTGCTTTAACTAATATATATTGATCATCACCTGTACTACAAATCTTGTTCCATTATTAATATTAGGTGGTTTAAGGTAACAATCAAATTTATAAATTAAAATTATTCTACTACGGTACATTCCGTTTAGCTGCCTATTCGATTGGCTTTTTTATGTATAGCTGCATTTTCTGGTAGAATGCTTAACCTGGAAGGAGTTTTATTCATTAAGAATGAACCCTTTTCGTTTAACAGCATCGCGGGATTAAAAAACGAATAATCTAAAGACGGTAAGGTTTAAAAAAAAAACACACACACACAGTTTTAAATATCCAAGTTATCTAATAGATGAATACATATATGTACCTATATCCCCCTTTTACAAACTCATTTATATATACTTTACTCTGAACACCTCCCATAGATACGTATGTCTGAATACCAAATTTCAAGTTCATGTGACTTATTGTTCCCAATTTATGGCTGAATAAAAATTTCACGCCTACGCCTTTTATAAACTCATTCATATACACCTCACTATAAGCACCTTCCATAGATATGTCTGCATACCCCATTTAAATTTCGTCGGACTTATGGTTTTGAAGTTATAGCTGATAAAATTTTCCACGCCTATGGGATTTGCCACGCCATCTTTTACAAACTCATTTATATTTATCTTTTTATAAGCACCTACCATAGATATACCTGCATACCAAATCTCAAGTTCATGGGCCTTATGGTTCCGAAGTTATAGCTGATACAAAATCCCACGCCTATGGGATGTGCCACGCCCCTTTTTACAAACTCGTTTATATATACCCTCGTATAAGCACCTACCAATGATATGTCTGCATACCAAATTTCAAGTTCGTGTGACTTATGGTTCCGAAGTTATAGCTGATAAAAAATTCCAAAAAAATGGGATGTGCCACGCCCCCCTTAACAAACTCGTTAATATATACCCTCCTATAAGCACCTACCATTGGTATGTCTGCGTACCAAATTTGAAGTTCGAGTGATTTGTGGTTCCGAAGTTATATCTGATAAAAAATTCCACGCCTATGGGATATGCAACGCCTCCTTTTACGAACTCGTTTGTACATACGCTTCTAAAAGCACCTACCATCGAAATGTCTGCATACTAAATTTCGAGTTCGTGTGACTTATGGTTCCGAAGTTATAGCAGATAAAGAATTCCACGCCTATGAGATGTGCCACGTCCCCTTTTACAAACTCCTTTATATATACCCTCCAATAAGCACCTACCATTGATATGTCTGCATACCAAATTTCAATTTCTTGATATTAATGGTTTCGAAGTTATAGCTGATAAAAATTCCGCTCCTATGGGGTATGCCACGCCCCCTTTTATAAACTCCTTTATATAAACCCTCATATAAGCACCTACCATTGATATGTCTGCATTAGGGCGGTTCGATTTAAAAATCGCTCATTGCTCTGTGAAAATCGTATTCTAGGG
>NW_016178924.1:4470-7558 GCF_001687245.7 Rhagoletis zephyria | reverse complement strand
CACTCAAAAATCGACACTTTTTATGCGCATATTTATTTACGTGCTACTAGTAGTAGTCATCTATAGCAGAGATCAAAATGCCATTAATCTTTGTGATTGTGAATTGTGAGTGAAACCACTTTCGAAAGTCATTAGTTGTTAAATATGAAAATATTCTATTGTTTCTACAGCAAATCTCTTTTGAGGTTAAAAGAAGAAGCTTGAGAGTATAAGGTTCTTCTTTAACTACGTATTAAAATGTTTGCAAGCGGTTAGCATAATTAAAATAATTTGTTTGTTCTATTATTCGTGGAAACATCGATCCTAATTATCAGCCAGTTTAGGGTCTCAACCAAATTATGCCCAAACCATAATATCCGTAAAAAGTAAAATAAATTATTGACGCTTACACATTTGGCCTAATATTTAGTCGAGCTTCTCATCCAATTTGTGTTGTGCGTCTTAATGTAGCCACACAAATGCCGCCCGAGCGGCAGGCAGAAATATGTTCGTCGCGAGGTTTGCCATTATTTAACGAGGGCGATAGCTATTAGAAAGCGCACATGGGCCTTTTTTACTCTTACTTGAAAACTATGATTTCTATAGATTTTTGGATGCGCTATGGTGCTGTGCATTTTACAAAATGTTCCCATTTCCATGGTGAAAATTCGAAATAAAAATTTATTTGTATTTCGATAGCTGAGTGGAAGATCGACCTATCTCGGCAGCCAGTTCGAAAACGCTCTATCTCAAAAAACTTTTCAAGAACGCCCTATTTCAGAATTCGTTTCAAAAACGCCCTATCTCAGCTGCCGATTCAAAAACGCCCTATATCAGCATATTTTCAATACATTTTGAAGTGAGATAGGGCGTTTTTGAACCGAATTTTGAGATAAGGTGTTTTTCAATTAAATTCTGAAATNTTTTCAGTAGTGGTAATTTTCAATATTTCTTCATTAATGAAAAAGTGGACTTTTTTATTTTTCCGAATTTTAAAGCATTTTAAAGCGCGCTTAACCGCTAACTGTGTGCGTCACCATAATATTGTTATAACTTTGCAACTTCTTCATGTTTTAGTCTGAAATTTTTGCAAAAATATCCTTAGATATTCATCTACAATAGATACTGTATTAAAACCAAAAATAAATAAAAATCAAACTTTATAACATAACTTTTGCATTTGAGAAAAACATGATCATAATTCTCATAGAAAAGTTTGAGAACCCCAGCAGACCCTATTCTGGGTGGCTAGATCACTGAGTGCTCTATGACTCTATATTAGGATTTTTGATGAGAACAAATCTAGAGCTTTAAGGACAGCTTGGCTATGCTAAAGTATGGAGATTTTTGTTTTGTCATATTGCCTATTTAATAAGACGTGGGAGTTCTCAAGTATGACAACACCAATTGGTCTGAGAACAGAATTTTGGCCATGGTGACCTCCTTTTCATTTAAGATTTTAAGGTGTCCGACAAGGTTACCTTGTTTACGCCTATTTTTCCTATGTATTAGAGAATGCCACTTCCATAGAATTGAAGCTAGCATTGTCAAAGTTACCCTGAAAAGTCCTACACTGTTAATAGTAAATTTAGATAGAGAGTGCGATAACCTCATCAAATTAAGTTGAATGGAGTAATAGGGATATCTTCCAGAGAAATACATATGTATGTAGAATCGAAATCTGTTTCCGCTTAAGTTTTCGTAGGACAAATTGGACAACAATTGTTAAAATTTTGAATAGCTATAGACATAATTCAGGATCCTTGAAAAGCATCGATATGTGTGATGCGCTTCAGATCAGGAAGAGTTGTATGACCATCAGAGAGCCAACAGTCTCGAAAAGGTGAAGAACGAAGGTGTGTTATTTGCAGACAACTAAGAAATCTTACTAGTTATCTGATACAGCGAATATATGTACTATCTTGACAACTTTCGAATGAAAGTTATATGAGCTGGTGGAGCAAATCCCAGAGTGTAACCTATGTTTAATAACCCGTAGTATAAGTTTTGACTTACAAGCGTGGCAGTTGGACCATATTTGACCGCCCAAAAACTAATTTGAACTACGCTGATGTGGGTACGGGTGTACTGGTATATATGTATATAATTTACCTATTTTGCGTTTAAGCATGGTTATGCCTTGAATCACGTTTTAGTATTTACTTAATAATCTGCGCTATACGCAGTTCTACTCAATGCCGACGCATAAAAAACTTCGAATTTCACAAGTTTTTTTTATTCAACAAAATCTCCGCAATTAATAAATGTTAATAGCTTTTCACACATACATACATCGTGCTTTTAAGCGATGGCTATAAAAATATATCAGACGAAGATATATGTATGTATTTGCATAATCTGCTTTTGATTTGTGAAATCTTCATAGAACAACGAGTGGAAAGACGAAAAAAGAAAAATAAATAAAATTATTAGTTTGACTGACAATTCACGGTTGTACAATTTGCTATTTAATTCCTCGCCATCTATTCAATGTAGCTGAGAAACTCAAGCTGAGACTGCTCAGTGCACGTTTTAATAGCATACATTTTGAAATAATTAATTGAAGAACCGTTTATAAGAAGTGGTAAAAAATCGCGCTTATGACATACAGATGCTTAAATAAATGTTTGGTCCCGAGGAGACTAAAGTCAGTCAAATTTTAGGGAAATTTTAAAGACTAAATGCTGTGTAGCTTAAAAAGAAGCAGCTTTGAAATTGTACTAAACTTAGTGGCAGAACGATACGAGTACCGAGTACAGAATATCCAGTGGCGGATTTATCGTACAGGCAACATAGGCTGAAGCCTAGGGCGGCAGAATTAAGGGGCGGCAAAATTTAAGACAGCTAAATTAAAAGAAAAAAATTTATTTGGATTCAGCTGCACTTGAAATTGTGTTTGTGTCTGTAAAATATTATTAATGATTCATCTCATTCAATACAATTCAAAATTAGAATTACGCTGCGAATTTTTCCTTAGTATAGCAGTCGTTGAAATTTCCATTTAACTTTCATTCACGCGGATTAACGAACTATATTGTAATAAAGCACTGACAATAACAATCATATTTGATATATATATATATTTTTTTTTTCGTGAAAAAAGGGCGGC
>NW_016178924.1:0-4445 GCF_001687245.7 Rhagoletis zephyria | reverse complement strand
CTTAGAAACCTGACGGCGCGCCTGCGCGTGACGCAAAGAAACATCCGACACGCTGCCCCGAGAACGAGAATCATCTAAAAGGTTACCACACTTGACAACACTGCCGAAAAACGAGCGTGCATTTTCGAGAAAATTCTTGATTCCAAGCCCACCAGTTTTTCATAAGTGTATCATAACGTGAATAATCTGAAGGTCAGCTTCGCGTGAAAAACTATATCAGATCTTCATTGAGCGAAAACAAACTGAATGCTCTTGCGTTGCTGACTATAGAGTCAGATTTGTTTCTATCTATCGATTGTGAAGATATTATCCGCGAATTCGCAGCTGAAAAATCAAGACGTAAAGAACTGTGAAAAAGAAGTGTTTGAAAGAGGGTTTTTGTTGAATACCTTATCCATGCTGATGTCGAATTTGTTAATTCCGTTATGTATTTCATTATTAACGAACTATATTGTAATAAAGCACTGACAATAACAATCATATTTGATATATATATATATTTTTTTTTTCGTGAAAAAAGGGCGGCAAGTTATGAATTGCCTAGGGGCGGCAAATATTTAAATCCGCCACTGAGAATATCGATACTTTTCATGAGTACTGAGTAGTATCGAGAACTCGATACTTTTCCACAAGTACTGAGTAAATCTCGTGAGTGCCGAAAAGTATCGACGAGTCAAGAATTTGTTAAGTAAAATTTTATTTTAAAATTACCAAATAAATATTGTGGCGAACGTTCGAACATTAACTTCAATATCCAATATGAATGTTATGAAAATGAACATAAAGCTCATTTACTTCAATACCGGCATAGCTCAAACACCCGAAAACACGAGAAAAACGCCTTTAAAATTTTTAATTCACATATCGTCATACCAGAAGCATGAACGTGCAAATTTATCAGTTTTGAGTTATTGGGTTGACTTGGTTAATCTTTGGATTTTCTATGTTATACGAAAACCCAGAATACCAGGCGTACACATCACATATTTATAATTTCAATTGCATAAATGTAGAGTTAAGTCTCGTAAAAAAAAAAAACTTTTAAACTTGATTTCCCAAAATTTTCATTTCTACACATTCATGTTTATGGTATATACGGGCGACGATATGTATACTCTCATACTAATAATTATTACATATTCTGTTCTAGTGAGCTACTGGTAATTGACACAGTTATGAAATTTTTACACAACCTATAGTAAAATGTAGCGGTCATTTCAAAAACAGCCGTCGTTAACCCATGTATTCTACCTTGTGAATTTGAAATCCAGCCCATTCATGAAGAAAATTTTTATGAAAGAGAGCTTATCTTTCCAATAGAGAATGGGCTTCACTACATTTGCATCTCGTATTCTACATTTTCATTTAATTTTCAAAGTAAAGTTATTTATAAATACATATACGCGTCAAACAGTTATAAAATATTTGATTTTAAAAACTTAAAATAAGCTTTTTGCTATAAACATTTAAGTTACGCATTTAAAACATTGGAAGTTTATTCCAAAAACCCCTTTAGATCAGATAAAAACTATAACAAGCATTTACTTGTTTACTTTTTTCGTTTGATTTGAGAATACTTGGAAGTACGAGTATTATCGATACTTTTTTGCAAATATGAGTACTGGCATCGATTCTTTTTTAGAGTATTCTATGTGAGTATTAGTATCGATACTTTTCTAAAAAGTTCTATCACTAACTAAACTATACTATTGCTATTTGCTACCCAGCCTATGTTTAACTCAATTTATTGGCCACAGAGCAGGCATCAATAACAGCAACCAAGTACTTGCAACAACAACAATGTTTGCACACAAATATTCATACATACATATGTATGTAGTATATATGATTATTGGGTTAACGACCTACAAGTATGCGAAAGTGACTTTGTAGCAATGAATGGACAATGGGAAATAAGGAGAAGAAGCTACCATTAGCAGGGCGCGCAGGATGTCTGAATACACAAAGTTGACAAGAATTCTCTTACTCACAGATGAATTTGTGTGGTCCAATGTATTTATTAATATATCTATATACATACCGTGACTCAAACAAATGACCACGTGTTGATTTTTGTTTTAAATATTCGTAATGTTTTTAAAGCTAATTCATTTATTTTTTGTTATTTTTCTAAAAAATAACGTCCACACTTTAATCAAAATCATATAACTCACAGTTTCAAACTTTATTCAAAATTTAGGAATATTCAAAAACTTTCCATCAAATTTCAACTTTTTATTCTAAGTTATGAATTGCCTAGGGGCGGCAAATATTTAAATCCGCCACTGAGAATATCGATACTTTTCATGAGTACTGAGTAGTATCGAGAACTCGATACTTTTCCACAAGTACTGAGTAAATCTCGTGAGTGCCGAAAAGTATCGACGAGTCAAGAATTTGTTAAGTAAAATTTTATTTTAAAATTACCAAATAAATATTGTGGCGAACGTTCGAACATTAACTTCAATATCCAATATGAATGTTATGAAAATGAACATAAAGCTCATTTACTTCAATACCGGCATAGCTCAAACACCCGAAAACACGAGAAAAACGCCTTTAAAATTTTTAATTCACATATCGTCATACCAGAAGCATGAACGTGCAAATTTATCAGTTTTGAGTTATTGGGTTGACTTGGTTAATCTTTGGATTTTCTATGTTATACGAAAACCCAGAATACCAGGCGTACACATCACATATTTATAATTTCAATTGCATAAATGTAGAGTTAAGTCTCGTAAAAAAAAAAAACTTTTAAACTTGATTTCCCAAAATTTTCATTTCTACACATTCATGTTTATGGTATATACGGGCGACGATATGTATACTCTCATACTAATAATTATTACATATTCTGTTCTAGTGAGCTACTGGTAATTGACACAGTTATGAAATTTTTACACAACCTATAGTAAAATGTAGCGGTCATTTCAAAAACAGCCGTCGTTAACCCATGTATTCTACCTTGTGAATTTGAAATCCAGCCCATTCATGAAGAAAATTTTTATGAAAGAGAGCTTATCTTTCCAATAGAGAATGGGCTTCACTACATTTGCATCTCGTATTCTACATTTTCATTTAATTTT
Source organism: Rhagoletis zephyria (assembly GCF_001687245.7). Classification (NCBI taxonomy): domain Eukaryota; kingdom Metazoa; phylum Arthropoda; class Insecta; order Diptera; family Tephritidae; genus Rhagoletis; species Rhagoletis zephyria. The sequence continues at coordinate 1,356 of NW_016178924.1, read as the reverse complement.
CAAAGTAAAGTTATTTATAAATACATATACGCGTCAAACAGTTATAAAATATTTGATTTTAAAAACTTAAAATAAGCTTTTTGCTATAAACATTTAAGTTACGCATTTAAAACATTGGAAGTTTATTCCAAAAACCCCTTTAGATCAGATAAAAACTATAACAAGCATTTACTTGTTTACTTTTTTCGTTTGATTTGAGAATACTTGGAAGTACGAGTATTATCGATACTTTTTTGCAAATATGAGTACTGGCATCGATTCTTTTTTAGAGTATTCTATGTGAGTATTAGTATCGATACTTTTCTAAAAAGTTCTATCACTAACTAAACTATACTATTGCTATTTGCTACCCAGCCTATGTTTAACTCAATTTATTGGCCACAGAGCAGGCATCAATAACAGCAACCAAGTACTTGCAACAACAACAATGTTTGCACACAAATATTCATACATACATATGTATGTAGTATATATGATTATTGGGTTAACGACCTACAAGTATGCGAAAGTGACTTTTTAGCAATGAATGGACAATGGGAAATAAGGAGAAGAAGCTACCATTAGCAGGGCGCGCAGGATGTCTGAATACACAAAGTTGACAAGAATTCTCTTACTCACAGATGAATTTGTGTGGTCCAATGTATTTATTAATATATCTATATACATACCGTGACTCAAACAAATGACCACGTGTTGATTTTTGTTTTAAATATTCGTAATGTTTTTAAAGCTAATTCATTTATTTTTTGTTATTTTTCTAAAAAATAACGTCCACACTTTAATCAAAATCATATAACTCACAGTTTCAAACTTTATTCAAAATTTAGGAATATTCAAAAACTTTCCATCAAATTTCAACTTTTTATTCTGCATAATTAAAACATGTTTGGGTATGCACTTTTATGGTCCACAGAATTGTGGTCTAATGAAATGCAAGTTTCAAACGGCTAAAATAATCATGTTGACTTTTGAGATTTATTTTTTTTGGTGCCGAACTTTTTTCCATATAAGCATGAATTTCTTATGAAATAAAATGCGGGACACCGTTGGCAAAAAATTTCAAAAAAAAACAACGTCTGTTTTGGTAAATTGCAGTTTTTATATGGATGGTGGAAACTGGCACTTCACAAAAATTGTATGGGTATGTATAAAACTGCATGCCCAACAATGTTCTAAAGACTCCGATTCAAAAGTTGAAATTTTGATGAAAATTTGTAGAATTTTTCTAAATTTTGGTTAAAGCCTGAGCGGTATTTTTATAGAAAAAAATAAAAAATAAATAAAAAATGTGTCCCGAAAGACATAACGAATTTAAAACAAGTAAGAAAGTCTAAGTTCGGGCGGAGCCGAACATTA
>NW_016178923.1:0-7559 GCF_001687245.7 Rhagoletis zephyria | reverse complement strand
AAGAAGTGTAAGCTGCAAACGAACGAGTTTAGTAGACGCTTATTGGCAGACATTTGCGTTATATTGCTACGATATGATGTGCGCCCCACACGCACACACACCTTTATGTAATCGTACAACACAAGCACGACCTTACTTTGAGCAACCTCTTCAAATCTTTGCCACATCATCGAGCTTATTGAACACTGAAACTTTTAATGCGTGCGCTAGGTTAAGTGTTGCGTATCGCATCGATTTCGCAGCAATCAAAATTGGTTGCCTGTTTCCTTCCCCCGACTAACTACCTGGCAAATTATATCAACCGACAACACCCACTTCCTTTTTTTTTGGCGAAAAGAAAATTGTTGAAAGAGTTAATGCCATTAAGCTTTAGCTATCGAATTAAGGCNCGCACAGTAGTGCCAAATTGGAATTTACTCTTCACAGTAGGGCAGAGCTCTATTTTTTAAACGATTTAGTTAATTTTTATTTTATTTTATTTTATTTTTTTTTTAATGAAAACCGATGAGAGTTAGAAGAGAAAAATTGAAGAATATCGATTTTTCTGTTCTTGTTAATGATTGTTATATAATAAAAAATTATTGAAAATAATTATGGAGTTTTCCGCTAAAAAATTTTTCACTAAAAACGTTTGATATGTTATAAAAAAATTTTAACTAAAAATTAAAAAAAAATTTTTTTTTGATTTTAAATTTGTTATTTTTTTTTATATTTGGTCATATAAATGTCACATCACGTCAGGTTGCAAATCAGCGCACACAATATTTTACAAAAACTTAATGGGCTACAAAACTGCATACAGAGATTTTTTCTAAAAAAATATTTAAGATTTTGTGGAATATTTTTTTTATAGCATTTCAAACATTTCGGTGCCATTTTTATCGTTTTGCAGAAACCTTTGTTTTTTTGAAAATACTATTTTTTTGCACAGTAAATTCAGATTTGGCACCATTGTGCAGCGATGATGGCGGTTAGGTATACGACAGAGGGAAGATAATAAAAATGGCGTTTGTAGACTTATATACATACATATGTACATTCATACATACATACATATGTAATTTGAACACCTCAATTGGCGTCTGTCTGGTTGCTTGACGGTAGAACGGCTGTGCGGTTGTTATGCCCGCCGGCGCCACGGCAGGTGTACAGCTAGCGCCGCTTAATCGAAAATTTATGCCGACGCGTGCATATCAAATTTTAGAAAAAGCAACCAGCTCGCATCCGTGCACGTTTTTCATTAAGTGTTGTATACGCTGGCTGAGGAGGTTCCGCGTTTGTATTGCGGCTTATGCATCCATTGCCATCGCCATCGCCGTCACTGTTTCGCAGCGCCGCACAAATTGCCAATCATAATTTATCGCATACTCAAGTTGTACTCGTATTAGCAACAACGTGAGCGGTAGCAACAGCATTGGAATATTGCACAGTGCTCCTCCAGCCAGCATTTGAATTGTCAATGTCATCCGAAATGAGTTTGTACCTGTTGGCATTTCCTTTACTTTTTGTCTGTTTATGGCAATATGGCTTCAAGTGAGACTCAACATACATAAATACATATGTATGTACATAGCCCGCAGTGGGGTCGGTGACAATTGTCGCTTTCGTACTAGTTACATTACTAGTTCCAATAGCTGATTATGCTCCTAGTTGTAAGAAATCGAGCTATTGGTTACATATTGCACCTTCTAAGGGTTATTGATCGTTTTAATATGATAATGCGCCCTTATTATATAACGGAATTTGTTATTTGTTATTTAAATACAAATAGTAAATTTTGAATACTTATCCTTGTTCTGTTTCTCTCGTGTGACCACCACGCAAATATCGGACTGAAAAGAACCAAAATATAGCAACTACTTAACTACTACTATTTAAATTTTTTCTAGAAATATATAATATTGAAACAAAACATTTCATATCTTACTTTAGTTACCACAATCTACTAGTTAATATTGTAGATATGCATGATCGGTTTTGTTATTGATTTTGCTACCGATTATTTATCGTCTTTGTTATTGATTTTATTATCGATTATTTATCGATTTGTTTATCGATATTTTTATCGACTTTGTTGTCGATATTTTTATCGACTTTGTTATCGATTTTCAAATCGATTTTACTACCAATATTATTATCGATTTTGCTATCGAGATTTTTACCGAATTTGCCATCGATTTGGTTATCGGTTATTTATCCATTTTCTGATCGATTATTTATCGATTTGATTATCGATATTTTTATCGACTTTGTTACCGATATTTTTTGTCCACTTTGTTATCGATTTTTTAATCGATGTTTGCCAGATATTTTTACCGATTTTGTTATTGATGTTTTTATCGATTTTGTTATTGATATTTTTATCAGTATTTGTATCGATATCCTAATCAATTTTGCTACCAATATTATTATCAATTTTGCAATCGAAATTGGTCATCGATTCGGTTATCGAGTTTGTATCGGTTTTGTTATCGATATTCTATTGGATGTTACTATCGAATACAGAATAACATAAATGTAATTAGAACGAACAGGGCTAGAGTTAGGGATCTAGATAAATAGAAAAAAGACAAAAAATATAACCTTAAGCAAAAGCAGATGTATATATGTATGTACATATATTGGTTATGAGATAAAATAGATATGTAACGTGAGTTTCACTTCTCCAATGTGGCCCAGGCGCACTTACTTTATTTCATAAAATGATGTGGGAATTGTAGTTCGATGAAATCCATTATATCAATCAAAAACTGAATTTCGAATTTTTTTTAGTTACGACTTTTTGTATTTCAGGTGAAGATATGGAGATACTTTTGAATAAAATATCAGAAATTCTCTTATTCAATTATTTTTCCGAATTTAATTGTTTAATTATAAAAAATAAGCCTGTCTTCAAGTTGAAAATAAAATTAATTACCATGCAAACCAAAGTTCCCGAAATCTTAACGAAATCTTTAGGAGTATCTTATATCGGTAACGATTTTTATACGAATCTTCAAAGAACACGAACTCGTAAAGAGATTTCTGTGCGAAAAACAAAGAAAATTCTAAAAAAAATTCTTCACATAGCAGCACTATCTTCATTGCTTTACCGATTTTCTTCCAAAATTTCGTAAAAGAATCAAAGTGTGCACAGTTTATTTCATTTTAGAAAATTCGGCAAAAAACCGGTTGAGATCTTTACGAGTTCTTAAAAATTTCTCTACAATTCAGAATACTCTGAAAAAATGGTTTGCAGGGTATATGTTCATACATACCACCGATATGTATTTCGACCAACTGAATCCGAAAATTCGGTTAAAAAAAATCACAAAAAAATCGCGATTTTCGCAATTTACTCGAAATTTTGAGGGTTATGAGTCAAAGGGACCTACTTTTTACTTTTTTTTTGTGTCGGTGTAATCACGGTTGCATTTTAGTATCGCGAAAGACTGCCAGAGATTCAATCGCTGTGTGAACAGCCAAAAACCGAAATAAAAAGAACTTTACAAGCAAAATGTGACTGCTCATGCAATTGCTTACGAAATATATTGCATTGCCACGTCACTAACGAAATAAAAACAAAAAGCACAAAACAGTTGCAAAAACTCTTTGATAAAACAAAAAAAGAAGAAAATCGTTTCATCAAACAAACAAACAAACAGTCAGTTGTCGAAGTGTCGTTCGAGTGTAGGCGAACATGTCGCAACGACGGAGTCAAATTACCATGAAAATCGTGCAAACTTTGCTGATTAAAATTAATTGTTGCCGAAAAATTTCTGCTGCAACACGCTGCAAACAAGCAGATGTCGCACACACACAAACGCGCACACATGACACCTATACGTCCCCTGCAGTGAAAAGCCAGAACAGTCAGTAAAAATACCAGTTCATTAACTAGAATGTGCTAACGTGCGATGGCCTACCCGTTCGACAATTTCGAAAAACTTAAGCGTTCAGCGACATCTGCCTTTGAATTGCCAAAACCAAACATAAAACGCAATTGATTGCTTTTCTTACAAATGTCGGCTGGGGCTTTGAGGGAAGACTGACGCTTCTGGTGCTGAGATAGTTAATATAATTATTTCAATTTAAATGTGAATAATAAATGTGAAAATCTAATTTTGTTGCAGAAAAAACCTGCATATGGGAAGAAATACTTGTACCATAAAACAAGAAATTAATAAAAATATTTTTTTATTAAATTAAAAACATTAAACACATTTAATAAAAAATTTATTAAAAAAAAAATAATAAAAAAACTTCTTCCTGCGCCAGGGATTGACCCACTGTTGCGACTGTTGGAGCGCCGCGAGCAATGGCACGGGGGATGAATTCGCAAACGATCTCAGCTACTGGTATTTCTACTAGTTGATGCTGATGCATAGCCTGCCAATTGACATCTCGTAGGACATCGCCATGTTAAAACGTGAACTAGTTGGACTGAAAAGGAAACCGCTGGTATTCTAGTTCACAACTAGTAGCTTTCCCTGCCGGGTGTTTTCAACGCTGGCGAAGCATCAGTGTTTGTTGTCACTATCTCGTCTGTGTTGTTGCTGTTGCAGTTGCTATTGTTTTTGATGTCGTTTTTGCTGCAACTTTGATGGTGTAGTCGTTTGCAACTTTGCTAAAAATCATGTTAATTAAAAATATTCCCTTACATTCTTTTGGCCACATGTGTATGTATGTATGAACAAACGTTTCGCTGCCGCTTTCTTTCGCATCACGTGTATGTCTGTGTGTGGGCGTGCTTGTAGAATTGAATGGCATTGCATATTTTTTAACCATTGTAGTTGCATAAACTTTCTCGCCCATCAATGATTTTGTTTATTTGCTGCAAATGATTGTTGTAGCTGTTTGTGGCGCTATTATAGTCAACGCCATACTTTTCAATTTTTGTCTTTGCTCATTGCCGCCTTTAATTGCACCAGCACTTTTCATATACTTTTGCTGCAAGTTTTTGCAATTTTCGGGTTTATCGTGCTGATATTTCTTTTTATTCACACAAATCAAAAAGTTTGTGCGATTTTGTGCGTTGTATGCCGTTGCAGTTTCACAGTTCGCTTGGTTGTTGGGCTTGACCGCCCACCACCGCAATAGCAATTTCAATGGTGTGTCATATTACTGTGGTTAGCATTATTGCACGGCGCTCGTGCGCAAAAGTGAGTGCGTGAGTGTAAGTGTGTAGGTGTGTGCTGCATTTTAATGACAACGAAATTCTCAGATTTTGGTCGCTGGCAGCCAGAAACTTGCAATGCTTCGAAAACATTTTACGTATTGTTATTGGCATTCTCTTTGTGGCATTTTGTTTGCACGTTCTGGCTCCTTGCCTTACTGGCTCAGGCGTCCCCATACGAAATTATGCATTTCAAATAAATAGCCGGTATTCGTTTGTATTTTCCAAATATGCACACATATTCAAATTTTTTAGTATGATTTTGAAATGATTGCAGGGCGTGAATAAGGTATATTACAGCGGAAAAGGCTGGCCATTGGTCCCCGCATTAAGACTGTAGTGCGCGATGAAGAATGGCATACAACTCGGATCTAGAGTTTTCTGAGTGTCCAATATACCTTCCCTCTCTAATCCAGACAGTGATGTGTGCCCCTTGAGTGGTTTGCAGTCAGAGGGCTTTCCTACTATATCTCAATGGCACCTCCAGTATACCTGTCCGCATTCGATAGCAACTGGGTAAAATGGCTTGCGACGTACTTGGCATTAACAAAGGTCTTCACGTTCAACTTCTTTGAAAAAAAAAAAAAAAATCTCGCCTTGCTCAGTGCCGGTTCATACGCACTCCTCAAGTGACCCAAGAAAACGGCAATTGAGTCGCAAAGTAGGCCTCTACATCCAACACTGAGACGAACAAACTTTCTGAGTTTAGTTCAGAAAAGGCCGCTGATGTATTTAGGCGACCCTGACAAAAATAAGCCCAAAAATTGATCGGTCGCCAATCGAGGAGAGTTTCCCTTTCAAAAACATGTGGCAATAAACCGCACCGCCTCGGATTGTCTAAGACGAAAAAGGAGGTACGTTCAGCAGTGAGTATGCAGCGAGGGCTGGGAATGGCGAGGAACTACCAGACTCCTCAAAAAGTTTGGTGGTAATCTATAAAAAAAGGAGCTGGAAAAGTAGGTCAAGGGCAGTCTAGTCGTAAGCTGAAAGCGAAAGGAAAGCAGGAATGCTTCTGTACTGAGATCGAAGAGGCAACGGTCATTGGAAAATATCATTCTCGACCCTTTTAACTATCTACGGGCTCCTAGAGCTTTAACGATGTCGCTAGAGACCGCTATAGTATATTCATCCTCGTGGGGCTCGGCCGGGAGTACAAGAAAATTTTGAGCGAAAACCCAGGACCCGCTCCGATAGTTCGTAGAGCCATATAAACATCAAACAGATACACTGTGCTGATGACAGGTAAAGATTTAAAAGGAACCTGTGCCTATGTTCGGTGAGTTGTGACTCGGCGCAGAACTGGCGCCGGTGCATAGACATGGAATCCCAGAACAACTTGAAAAAACCGAGCGAAGGTGCTTAGCAATACCAAAGTGAAGAAGAATATGAATAAGGAAGCAAAGACGAATAGTCAACGAAGATGAAAACAAACAAGAGGAGAAAATCGAACACGAAGACGAATACAAAATGAAGGCACGACGCCCCCCATACATACTGAAACTTTCATAATGTGTAGTTTTGGAAGAATAGAGATGGAGAAATGTTGAAGCTATTTTAAAATGTGCCGTTGCCCAACCATAAATGTGTAATTTTCATACAGAAAACCTCTGGAAGTATTTGGAATTTGTTATGGAGTTTTATTTCATCAGGCCCGTACTGATAGAAAACAAGTAAGAAAGTCTAAGTTCGGGCGGAGCCGAACATTAAANTTTTCACCTTTCCGAAACCTACCGCTAGATGGTAAGCGGGGGTGTATCAATTTTGAGTAAATTAGCGTCCTTAAATTTCGAAATATTGCAGTTGCAAGCATTTTTGAAATTTACGGTTATATGAAAAGCGGCCGTAATTTTAGTACGATTTCAATAATTTTTAAAGTTTTGCTTTTATGTGGCAAGCACAATAACCATACCGAGTTTGGTACAAATTGCTAGAACGGTTAGCGAGATACATATATGTGATCACAAGTGGGCGGTTCCACGCCCATTTTCCAAAATTTCATCATAAACATATTTCTTGGTAAATAATTGTTGCAACCACCAATTTTGAATAAATTAGCTTTAATATTTACTGATTTATCGAAGATTTTGTATTTCTCAAAATTACCGTTATATGGGATGTGGGCGTGATTGTTGTCCGATTTTAAAAATTTTCAGCCATTTGGTATGCTGTACCAGGACCAACAACTGTGCCAAGTCTGGAAGAAATCGGTGGAGACGTTGCCAAGATATACACATGTAACCATAAGCGGGCGTGGCTGCGCCCATTTTTAAAAAATTTATAATATTCTTATTTTTCGTCTAAAAATTATTGTAAATATCAATTTTGAGTGAATAATCTTCAGTAGTTACTAAAATATCGCAGTTTTCGTATTTCTGAAAATTACCGTTATATGGGAGGTAGGCGT
>NW_016178922.1:0-7559 GCF_001687245.7 Rhagoletis zephyria | reverse complement strand
TGATGCCACTGAAATTGATGAGGATGGTCATTCAGCAGTCAGTGGTCAGTGGTTTGTTGACATTCATTTTATATTTTGACTAACACTTTTTATTTTGCAGAACCTCAGCAAAACACCGAACCGGTGGTCACCAGAAGCTCGAGCAGTGCAAGAGGTGAACAACAGCTGAATGATCGTCGAAGAAGAGCTAAAAAACACAAGTGTCGGCTGTGCGACAAAAGCTTTGATATTCCATATCTTCTCAAACGACACCAGGTTGTGCACACTGGCATACGAGCTTATCAGTGCACAACATGCTCCAAATCATTTGGGGAGAAGGGTACTCTTAAGCTACACCAACTTGTTCACACTGGCATTAAAGCGCACAAGTGCCCAACATGCTCCAAATCATTTGGGCTGAAGGGTGATCTCAAGAAGCATCAACTTGTTCACACAGGCATTAAAGCGCACCAGTGCACGATTTGCTCTAAAACATTTGCGCAAAAGGGTAATCTCACCACACACCAACGAGTTGTTCACAGCGACTCTCGACCCTTTCAGTGCTCCATTTGTGAGAAAACGTTCAAAAGTAAACTTGGTTTCAAAAAACATCTTCACACTCAGCATAAGCAACAGTAATCTCGCACCTTTGCCGTACTGTAAAGCCATCTTTCCTTTTACAGCCCATTTCTAGAAATCATTCACTATTTGTAATAAAACGTCAAAATTTTTAAAACAACTTTGCGGTTTTTTGAAACATTTTTTGTTTTTTGTTGTTAAAAAACGGTTGTATAAAAGTGGTTTTATAAACAGCGCTTTTCTTTACACTCACGAAAAAAGTTTCAAATCGGTTATAGATTTTTGAGTCATTAAAGTCATTTTATTAACGTTTGTTTTCCTTTCTTTCTTTCCGCACATGTTTCCATGTTACCAACCACTTTTTATTACAGTTTTGTAAAAGCTAAAAACTAAGTTTTAAATGCATTTTAAACGGCAGAAAAATGCAAATAATTACAAAACTAACTTAGTTGTTGTCAAAATGCCTTTTACATAATGTCATTTATATTTTGAGTTTTTCTTTTACTAAAATAACCAATATAGATACAAGTACATTGCATGCAAAATTCTTGTAGCACTTTTTGCTAAAACAACCACTGCTAAAACACAATATAATTTTTTTTGTCTTGCAATAAACACCAGGAAAACTAACTGATTTCACTTAATGGAGCTGCTTAAACGCTCGCTGCTGTGCTTTAGAACCAGCACTGCTGTGACTTCACTTTACCACGCTAAATGTGCCCCTTCATCATCCTCTTCTTCAACCGATCGTGAAAGTGCTCGACTGTGGGCGGTCAGACTGGTGTACTACCTGCTGATCGGCCAGCTGACACTGCGTGGACTACTGTTCAGCCTTGACACCAGCGGCAATCCACTGCTGTACAATCCGCTGGTGGCGTTCCTCGTCAGCCGATATCCATTTCTCAACAACCTCCTCATCAACAGCTTCTGTCTGCTTTCCTGCTGGGGCCTGTTTCTCGACTACGCCTTCAATAACAGTATGGACGGCGCTCTCATCGGCCACACCTACCAGTTGATGGTGGGAAATGGGCGGCACTTTCGGGCGCTTAACGGCCGCCGGCTGGGCTGGCCCACAGTGCTGCTAGAAAACGATGGTGAAAATTACAGCTGGCGACAGCTTTGGCGCCTGCCCGCTGCGTACATTGCTCTTGGAAGGCGGATCTGGGCACTGTCCTCCTCGGATAGGAAAACTATTTTCAATGACCATTCGGCGGCCCTTTTAAGGTTTTACCCCACCAAACTCGGAGTAGTTGGCTACTCTGAGCAGCTTCGCGGCAGGCTGCTGGTCTACTCAGGCGCCCTCGAGGCTCTGGTCATCCTGGTGAACTTATCCTCTCGTAAGTGGTGATGCAGCTGCTTTTTTTCTCTCTCTCTTTTCTACCACGAATAGCTTATTTTTTGTATTTTATTTTATGAATCAGCTCCCCTATCAGTTCTGTTCAACCTCTACTATGGAGCGGTTATTTACCAGTACTACATGTCCACAACTTCCACAACTGCAACGGCAACTCTTTTTCGACCACTTCTGTACACTGCCTCTGCTATTTTCGATGATTTAGTGATTGCACTGCACACCTGGAGCATCATTCGCACTGCTCTCTTCTGCCTGCACATCGTCCTCGTCTGGTCCTTTGCGGTGAAGCGGCACTTTGAGGAGCTGAATGCAGCCTTGCTGGCTGCAGTGTTGACTGTAGATAGAAAAGCTCCGGAAAACTCCGTGGCAAAAATGCCACTCATTCAAAATCAGTCGCCCGGGCGGGCACTTCCGGTCCTGCTGGACCGCTTCTACCGGGAGTACCACTGGCTCCAGGCGGCCTGCCGCCGTGCCGACGAGCAGATCACCAGTCAGCTGCTCTTCACCGGCGTGGCCGCCAATCTGGCCGTCAATCTGGTGCTCATTGGCAACCTCATTTTTCGGTCTCTGCCGCCCGTGGTCACCTCCCTCATGGTCTTCATCGGTCTGCTGCAAAGTGTCATCGCCTACACGGCCGCTTCCGGTCTGGCGGGCACCTCAGGCTGCTTCTACCAGTCAGAGGGTCTCCTCTACCGACTTCAGCTGAAGCTGACTGAGTCTACCAAGTGTACCTGGACGAGAAGGGTGGACCCAGGAGGTGAAGGAGGTTCTGAACAGGAGCTGAGGAACAGAAGAAAGCGGAGGAATGTGTGGATTCTTCAGAAGCTAAAGTTGGCACATTTTTACGAAATTGTCTGCACGGAAAATAAGTTCTGCTACACATTTGGAAATCTTTCCAATATCAACCACAAAACAATGTATGAGTTTATGTATGCGTATAGTGGTTTTGTAATGTACGTTTCTAAAATGGTTAAAAATGGAAAACTATAAAACTCTGAAATGCCATCTAGTAAATCATTTGTCGTCAATGTCAATTCTCAAAGATCACCTTCAAGTAGTGAATCAGCTTTAATATTTTTTTGTCATTTTTATTTATCAGTTTTTTTTCATTTTCTTTCTTTTGCCGTCATTCAAAAGTTAATTAAAAATAAAAAACTTGAACAAATCGGTTTCAAACTTATTCATCGTTTGTGTCATTGAAAAACTGTGAACACTGTTTGTCTCCCCATCAGCGAATTGCCCCTAAGCATACGCTCGTAACCGGTCTAGCTCAATTGCCCTGGGGCCCAGAAGAGCATTGTCGGCAGAGACAGAGTGCTCGCTCAGTAGTGCTTGTTTTTTGTTTACAGTCGCTTTCCTTGCCTTCAGCTGTGGATTCCAACTTTATTTTTACCATTTGAAGGAAAATGTCTGAAAATGAAAAGTTTGAAACTTATGATATGTACGACGAGTTTGATTGTGAGGTCGAAGAAGAGGCCAAAACAATAGAGGTGAAAGAAGAAGATGATTCAGAGACTGATTACAATGCTTTGGAAAGTGTTGATGATCAATCAGCAGGCAATGGTAAGTGGATGATTCATTTTACACATTTTACTTTACTCATGTTACTTTTTGTAGAAACAGTGGTGAAAACTGAAGAACAGGATGAATCTGCAATCGATATGTTCGATGATGAGTTTCATGCGATTATGGAACAGGATTTTTCGGACAACAAGAATGCCAATGAAACAAACGAAGCAGAAAGTGTCAACGAAAATTTCGAGACGGATTCTGATGCCACTGAAATTGATGAGGATGATCATTCAGCAGTCAACGGTCAGTGGTTTGTTGGCATTCATTTTATTTTTTGACTGACTTTTTTCTTTTAGAATCTCAGCAAAACACTGAGCCAGGGGTCACCCGTAGCTCTAACGGTGCATCAGGTAAACGACAGCAGAATGGTCGTCGAAGAAGAGCTAAAAGCCACAAGTGTCAGCAGTGTGACAAAAGCTTTGATCGTCCATCTAAACTCAATCGACACCAGCTGGTTCACACTGGCATACGAGCTTATCAGTGCCCAACATGCTCCAAATCATTTGGGGAGAAGGGTATTCTCAAGAAGCACCAACTTATTCACACTGGCATTAAAGCGCACAAGTGCACAAAATGCTCCAAATCATTTGGGCAGAAGGGTACTCTCACCATACACCAACGAGTTGTTCACAGTGACTTTAAACCCTTTCAGTGCTCCATTTGTGAAAAGATGTTTAAATGGAAGTGTGCTCTCAAAAAGCATCTTCAAACTCAGCATCAGCAGCAGTAATCTCTCACCTTTGCCGTACTGTAAAGCCATCTTTTCTTCGGTAATTCACCTTTAGCTCTCTTCCATCATTTAATGACTACATACATAGCGAACAGTTTTGTCAGCACCATCTCGCCAGTTTAATTTACGCAAATTTAATTCACCACCACTCTGGTGTGTGCGTTTTGTGTTTTGTGTGCTTTAGCCATCTGCAAAGAGCTCATATGTTTGCCCAACTGCAAGCCGACCAAATGTTTGTCTGATTCAAAAGCTTTGCTGACAGTGAGAGGATAGGAGGAACACGTAGAAGACACGACATGGCAGATAATGGCAACAGCAGCAGTAGACAGTTTTATTTTAAGTGGCAATGTACTACTCAGTAGTCCAGACATGGAAGATAACGACAGATTAAAAGAAATGGTGATTTGCCCAATGCACACTCACCGACAATGTCTCTCTCTCGTCTACTGTACTATTGCACTTGTAATTTTGCACTGAAAAAAACTGATTGTTGTTGTGATTGCATTCACCACCCGTCAAACAGCAGAAACAGCAGACGTTTCTTTTGGATTGTGTATAAAAAGTGTACAGCAAACTTAATTTTAAAAAAATCTTTTTCTACTACAAAAAAGATGAAATCCATTAAAAAGAAGCAGCACCTGACCATCCTCGTGGTGCCCATCTCCGCCGTGGGCCACATCACCGCCTGCAAAGGAGCGCTCAGCTCACTTCTCAGCCGAGGCCACCGAATCGTCTTCTTCATCGAGGAGGCCTTCAAGGGAAAGCTGGCCTCAGCTGGCTACGAGGAGTTCACCTACGATCGACTTTCCGAGGTGGAAGACGGCAAAAAAGAAGAAAAAGGTAGTGAAACTCTACCAAACTCCTCCTCTGACCACATGGCCGAGTGGCTGTTGGACTGCAAAATTATCGGCGACTTCACCGCCGAGGAGAAGCTGCGCAGCCTGAACGACATTCTCCACAGCGAGGAAAACTACCGCGACAACGCCGTCGTTGATAAGTGGCTGAAGGTGGCCATCAGCCAGCTTCAACCCGACCTCTTCTACGTCGACAACATCAACCTCCATCCGGCGATTTACTTCAACCCACGCTCGGCGCCTTTCATTCTGAACATCAGCCTGGTGCCGAATTACTTTGTCTTCAGCAGGCAGGTTCCCCCGGCGGAGTCAGGTTTGATGAAGGAAAAATGGGAGGTTGATAAAGTTTTATAACTTTTGTCTTTATTTAGGACTGCCTTCAAACTGCAGCCAGGAGGACTATGATCGCTTTACCGAGCTTCGTCAAGAAAAGTTTTACTCTACAAAATTTAATGATTTCATGCAACAGGAGCTAAAGTATCTGGATCGCTTCCCAAATGACTCGATCATGCCGATGGAGAAAGCGTTGCTGACTGTTTACGCCTACCCCGAGGAGCTCAATTTTTCCTACATTAAAGAACAAAAACCTCATTGGTTCAACCTCGAATCTTTCAGTCGTCCAAGTGAAGACGTAGTTCCTTTGAGTGATCTTTTGCCGGCGGACTTTCTCGCCGACAACCTCGGTGGACATTTTACCGGTCGTTACATTCTCCTTTCCATGGGCTCACTTGCTTCGGTGGATGTACAGCTGATGAGGCGGTTCGTCGATGTTCTGGGACGTCGGGCACGGCACCACAAGATTATCGTCTCCAAGGGTCAGCGACACGCTGAGTATTCGTTGGCGAAAAATATGTGGGGTGAGGGCTTCATCAGGCAGGCGGCATTTTTGCCCCATCTCGATCTGGTGATCAGCCATGGCGGAAAGTAAGTGGTGCTGATTGTGATAAGTTGATAAGTTTTAATTTTATTGATTTTTTCGTTTTCTAACAGCAACACCGTCACCGAGTGCTTCACCCACGGTGTGCCGATGATCGTTGCGCCGCAATTTTCCGACCAGTTTGACAATGCTCAGCGGTTGCTGGAGACGGGNATTGTGATAAGTTGATAAGTTTTAATTTTATTGATTTTTTCGTTTTCTAACAGCAACACCGTCACCGAGTGCTTCACCCACGGTGTGCCGATGATCGTTGCGCCGCAATTTTCCGACCAGTTTGACAATGCTCAGCGGTTGCTGGAGACGGGTCTAGGCGCTCGAATTCACCCGTACCGCTTTGAGGAGGAGGAGCTGGTGGAGACGATTGATAGGCTGCTTGCTGATAAGGAGTTGAAAAGTCGGTTGAAGGCGGCTTCAAGGCGGATAAGAGAGCAGGCAGCTTCGGATGATAGAAATCGACATCAGCTGTTAGCGGATAAAATTGAACAGATGATGATGATAAAGTGATGTTAGTTTTAGGTTTTTTCAAAAATATAAAAAGATTGTAAAAATGCAGTGTTTTAGGTAAAGTTTTGAATAATTTTATTAGAACAACTTTTCAAAAACAAAAAAAATAAAACTATGCACAATTCACCAGAGCGTAAAGTTTTCTGAAACTTCACAACAAAATTAAAATGCAGCTCAAAAAAGCTCAAAACTTTTTTTACATTTTTGTAAAAATGGTTGACCTTGAAAAAAAGAAATATAAAGTAAAAGTAACACCACAACATTTTTTCAAAAGTAAAAAACATTTTTTTCAGTAAAACCGATCTTAAAATTTTTTTGTGTAAAAAATGGCAAAACTCTTACTGCTCCAACTTTCCAGCTGTTTTAGTAAGTGAAAATCTAACATTTTTTTATCAAAAATTTTTTTAATTTTTTAATTTACCAGTTCTACTCATCAACTGCAACTACCTCGCATCAACCCAAGACATCATTCCAACGCTGCCACCGCCCACCTGCTGGGACATGATGCTGGGCTGCAACGTCGCTCTGGAGGACTACATTTCCTTCTCCCTCAACACCAAACCAATCATCAACTGGCCCCAGAACGACACCGCCATGAGCGCCTTGTGCACCAAGGTGGATGACTTCCGGCAGTGCCTTGATGGCCACCTCAAAGCAGAGGGGGCCAACTGCACCGCCGATGAACTCCTCTTCTACCGCCAACTCCTGGCTGTCCAAACCAATTACTTTAAAAGCACATGCATCACGGCAAAACGCCGCGCCGACGCCCTCCACCGAATGTCCCAGTGCTACAGCCTGCCCGAGGTGAACGCCGGCCTCTTCCGGACCGCCTTCCGCGCCATGGTCATGTACTCTACGGAGGGAAACTCGAGAATCAAGGCGGCCCAGTGCTGTGCCGCCCTCTACTTTCGTGACACGATCTACCAGGTGAACCAGGGCGCCTGTCCGGCGGAGATCACCGAAGAGGTCCATCACATGGTCCAGGAGATGATCGGCCCCGCCTACCACAAGGAGTGTGGCCCGGTGGCCACCTACAAGAAGTGCTACGAG
>NW_016178921.1:0-7559 GCF_001687245.7 Rhagoletis zephyria | reverse complement strand
ACTCCGGCCTAGCGGAATATAGCCCATACTAAGACAACTTCTTATAATGCTGCAGCTCTACGGGGGTATGTAAGGACCAAAAGTCTTAATAGCGCATTCGATTTTCGCATTAGTAATCAGTCGATTTCCTAGATCAGATAGCTTGCCTTCATACGTGGGGTCATTAAGTTCCACCGGCTTGTTTCCTAGGAAGTGTGTGTCCAGTAGGAGACCTAAAAATTCCTCGCTCGTCGTAGTCGATGAGTTCCCTTGACTCTTGAGATAGCCAAGGTTGCATGGCCACATTGCAAGAATTCTTCTTAATCTGGCAACACACAAGTAACTAAATACTATTTAAAAAGTAAATACAATTTTGTACATCACTGATCCATATGTATGTATGTAGTGTGCATATGTAGTTTTATGTGCCTTTTCTGCGCTTCCCCAATATTAAAAATTTACCACAAAATTTATTTATAACAATTCAACTAATATCCTTTTTCAGTTAAACGTTTTACGCAAAAAGATTTAATAGTAAAAAAATAAACAAATATCCACATACGAGTATTTATGTAGATATAAGAGAACAAAATCCCGCAAAACATTAAAATTTGTATGAATATGAAATATGACCGAAAGTTTATGCAAACTCGAAATTTGCATTTTGCGCTGGTATTTTATGTGACCGCAAGGTTATTCTGCACTCATACTCGTACGTTACGTATGTATGTGGTTTGTTATTGCGTTTGTTTGAAAAATAAATAAACTACATACATACATATGTAGGTACTATGCAAAAAAAATCGCTTTATTTTCATGCGTCTCCATGTAGCTACATGTGACCAAACTCTCGTATGGTGAGTGGAATCTGCGGCTTTTTAGGTTTTTGAACCGTCACAGCTGTGCGACCTTCAAAAAACGAACGCAAAAATACAACAAAAAGTGAGATACGAAAATGAAGTAATGCCTCAAAAGAGTTAATGACATGAACCAATGATCGATATCTTCTTTTTTTACC
Organism: Rhagoletis zephyria; assembly: GCF_001687245.7. Lineage (NCBI taxonomy): Eukaryota > Metazoa > Arthropoda > Insecta > Diptera > Tephritidae > Rhagoletis > Rhagoletis zephyria. Next base: position 6,562 of record NW_016178921.1, on the reverse strand, counting down.
AGCACTGCAATGGTATCAGGTGCTGAAAATAGTACATACATACATATGTACATATCCACACGATCTACGAAAGTGACACAACTCCAAATTACATGTTCGTCAGAAAATGTGAGAAACTGTTTCTTAGCACATGCTAATCATATCTATGGGATAGGGAGACTTTACCTTAGGTTTTTTTTCAACGAACTATAACAAAAATTCAAAAATTTGCTCCAGCTTTTTCTGAAAGCTCTGTGTACATTTTTAGTGCATAATTTCAAAAAAGCCAAATTTTGAGTTGCGTCACTTTTAAAGATCGCGTGCGATATGGTGGCGAAAATGTGTATAGGTAAAAGGCGTTTTAGTAAGTATTAGCCAATTTTCTTTGTTTAAAAGTGTTTATCAATTTTATTTGTTCAAAATATAACTTAGATACTCTCTAAAGAACCCATGTGAATAAATTTTCAAACTCTGTAGAACATTTATTATAATTCGACGAATTTTAACAAACTTTCATCAAAATATTAAACTTTTTTTTGAGATTTTTTAGAATTTTTTTGAATATGCAGTTTTGTCGCCCATTTAGTTTTAGGGCAAGTTTGGAATAGCTAGGACTTACCGTTGATTTTTTGCAATTTTTTTTTTTCACTCATTTTCTTCCATACAAAGTACTTATGCTCAACAATTTCAAAAAAAAAAAAAAAAAATCACAAAGATCAAAGATAATTCCTATTACTTTAAGCTTGTATTTTATCATACTAAACTTGAATGGGCTACAAAACTGCATACTCAAAATGTTTCTAAGAAATTTAGTTAAAAATCCAGAAGTTTTTATGAAACTTTCCAGAATTATTCTAATTTTTGTACAAAGTTTGAAATTCGGAGTTACATAGTTTTTGTTCGAAAACGAGCTATACTTTCATAAAAAAAATATATATATATTAAATAAACGAAAGGGAAATAAATAAAGAATGCTAAAATGCATCTGCCCTATTTATATTTTCGCCACTGTACATGCCAATATAGATTATAAGATGGCTATAGCATTTTTCTAAGTTCGTTTGAAATTGTTGAAATTAAGGGAAAGCTGACTAGTGTACTGCTGAGCGCTCAGCTATGCTATTTATGAAATACGAAAATCTAATTTACCATTTACACGATGCTAGCTCTTACTTATAAACAAGTGCCTAAGCAGTTTGTGTTGACAGCATAAACAAAACTGGCTACTAACATCTTCAGTTAAAAATTTGTTTATATGAACTGAACAATTTTTATACTTAACAACAGCTTTACTAGTTTTTATGTTTAAAAAAAAAATATTTTTTTATTTTATTAAGTTTTTTGTTTTATTTTTTTACATTTTTTGATTTATTTTTTATTTTGTTATTGCTGCTTGACGGAATTCGTTGACCCAGTTATGTCTGAATGCTCACAGAGGCATCTCAGCAGCAAATGCAAGCCAAGCAAATAACCCGCGCATATGTATGTATGTATTTACTTATGTATGTCCACATGTGCGTGTATGGCTAAGCTTACAGCCAGATACACAGAGCGCTCAAAGTACACAACCGAATCATGATTACCTTCAAATGTGCTAATGAAATGATCGTACATAGAACTTTGGTTGCCGAAGGCTAACTCTAACTTACATAATTTGTATACAGAAATTTTAGAAAATCAAAGTTCCATAACACGTTGACATAAAGGTGCGTAAGGTAATTGGTCAGAATTACAGTATTTCTCAGATTATGAGGACCGAAATAAGCACGGATATTAAGAACCTCAGCTTCAGGCATTACCGGTGCTATTCTCCAAATAATGTAGAGAAGAAATTCTATTGAAACTTTAAAAATAAAAGATTTAAACTCGTAATTAGAAACATAAAAAATAAAAAACGATTGTTTAGTACTTATAAGAAGTAAACTCCACATTTTTTGATGATTGTAAGCGGAAAGTGTTTACCGAATTCTTGAAATAAGCAGCAGAAGATCTTGCTTCATTTTAGTACATACTAGTAGTGCCGGTTCTAACCTCTAGTCTAGCTTAGAATCTTTCGAGAAATTATAAAAAGCAAAACGAGAGAGGCTGGACAGCAGGGTTATAGATACTCAGGACGAAGGGTGTAATTAAGGCTAAAAAAGAATCGTGGTCCAAGTTTTGTGAATACCTCGAATTCGCCTCAGAAGCCACGCGATTGACAAGATGTGTTTTCTAAGCATTCTGCTCTCTCCAGCACACTAAAAGCAATTTCGAAACATTCGAATATTTAAATGATGCCCACTTCCCTGGTTGAGGTAATATAGAGGAGCCAGGCCAATTCGGGTATGAAATGGACTAAGTCATCACAGAAAATAAAATAGCATTGGGCAACATAGACATCTAAGTGAAAAGCGCCGCAGCAAAGAACGCTCTGCTACTTAAGGTATATAACAAGCTGTAAGCAACTGGCAGGGCTCATGCTGTTGTTGTGAACAGAGTTGAGTAATTGCTATTATCAGATCACGGAAGTTGATTTTGATCGCAACTTCGAAATCCTTTTTACCGACAGAGGTGACTGTGAGCTTAATATCGTTCTAAGCGATGATGAGATACCAGTTTTCCCTTATATCACAAAAATTAACATTTCACAGGATCTGGTGTTATAACTCGTTAATTTTATTTGAGAGGGACCTATGACATGACAGCGAAGCTGATAAGCAAGATCGGGCTTGAATTATCAAAATGCACTTCCGTCAAGCTACTTTCAAGGCCAGAAAATAATAAAAACAAAATATTGAAAATGTTTCTTTAAGGGGCTAAGGAGCAAATACATTTTTTTGGTCTTTGCTCCAGCTTAAACCCTTTGCTCCTTGCTCCGCTCCGTTCCGAAGACCTGGTTAAAACTTATCAACATGTGGTAGTGCGCTAACAATTTTGACACGGGGTGTATTTTCTAAAAACTTTTTAATTTACTGCAAGTGATTCAAATGCATACGTATATTTGTCATTCTATTAAATTCGAATCCAACAACATTTTAATTATTATTACATTTATACACACTTTATTGTTCGTTATATTACAACAATTAAAACTTTTTTTCCGCTTACTTATTTACTAAATTTTTGAACATCAAGTAATTTCATTTATCATCAACGAATGATGTATCTGTTTACATTTGAACTTATTTTAAAATTTAAACGATTAGTCTAATCATTTATCTTTTATAAATTAATTTCCAGATTTATTTATACAATATCTATTTATGAGATTCTATTCCCAGCTGGATCAAATATTTACACAAGACTAGCATACGCACGAACGTATGTACATATTTTTTATTTTCATTTTATTGTAAAAACCCAAAAACCCTACGCTTTTGATTGTGTGTAGAATAAAATATTTAAATTGTTTTCAGGCACTTGTACTAATAAATTTGTATCCCTTATCAAAACATTTTCACATAAATCACTATTTTCACAAAATTTATGAATTTTTATAAATGCATACCTATAATAAATACTTGTAAAAAAATATGCACAAATTCACTGTTTTCGTACTAGAGTAGTGAAATAAAAACGCGCCGAAAAAAAACGCGCGTATACAGTACTATGAAAAAAAGCAAACTGACTAAATAGTTCGTTCGCCAAATTTCATATACAATAGCCAATGCGCTCGCGATCAGCAACTAACAACTTGAAAAAATAAAATAAAATAAAATGTTGAAAAAGTAAACGCCTAAACTTGGCGCAATATGCAGCCATCAAATATTTAGTAAAGTACAAAGTACTTTTTGAGTACTACATACTTGCGTACATGCACACCTATGTACATACATACATATGTATGCTTTCAGCTGTGGAGTTGTACTCAACTACATAGTTTAGGTTGTGTGTTGAGTTAAGTTTATTTTGGAGTTACTATTTCGCCGCTCCCCAAATGCATATATGCTCAAGAAGCCCTGGAAAAGCTGTGAAATAACATAAAACTGAACACGCGCTTCAATCCAAACTCTCAAGCTGCTGAGAGCCTTGCTTTGCTTGAGTCGTAAATGTACTCAATGCAATCTCGAAGATCGTTGTAACTAGCTGCCAGAGTAGGTCACTCAGTCTATGCAATTAACCACTCAAGCAGTCAAGCGGTCAGTCTGCCAGTGCGGAATGCATGCAACCAAATAGCAGCCAGTAGCAGCAAAACTGGGTTTTTTTCTAAGACGGCGATTGCAACGTGCAAGTTGAGTGCTTTTGTGTTGACTAACCGACACAGTTGTTGCATAATGGCAATCAACACTTACATATGAGTATTTTTGTTGTCGTTTTGCTTGCTTTATATTCCTCTGCTGTTTCTTGAAATGCATTGAATGGCGTCAGCGATGACGTTGTGGCTTTTTTGAATTACACACCTATGACGTTTAATTATTATTTTTCTTCGAATTTTGAGCATTCAGTTGGGTTTCACACTTTTCAGCCATTAAACGTAGTTTTTTTTTTTTTTGGTATTCCACCGACTGACTGACTGACTGGTTTTGTGCTCTATAAGCGCGCATGTGTAGCTTTGCGCTTGTAGCTTATAACTTATTCGCTTTTAGTTGAAACATTCACCTGCATTTAGTTGTAACTGATCCATATCTATTAGCGAGTGAATGTGATGTTTAACCTTGAGCATTGAATCGTTGGGTTTTCAGTAGGCACATACACTGAGCAAAATTTTTGTGATGTGAAACTTTTTTCAGAATTTTCCTTGAAGATGTTTTAGAAACAAAGAGACCGTCTCTTTATTGTGATACGCGGAAAAAAGCGACAGCTTTCATATAGTTATCATAACTTGTTACAGGAGATAACTTTTACTGGATATATTTTTTATTGAGTTCTTCATAAAAAAAGTTTTTTACCACAGATATGATGTATACAAGTTTGATATTTTCTCGCGGTTTATTGAGCAACCCTAGCAACTGTCTTTCAACTCACCACAGTCTTTCGTAAGACAATTGTCAATTCTGGCAACTATCCTGAAAGCTCTTTACTGTATTTCGAAAAACTGAAAGAAAGATCTGCTAAGGAGGAAGTCTTAGCGCTATGATATATAAAAAAAATTAAATTAAATTAAATTAAATAAAATAAAATAAAATAAAATAAAATAAAATAAAATAAAATAAAATGAAATAAAATAAAATAAAATAAAATAAAATAAAATAAAATAAAATAAAATAAAATAAAATAAAATAAAATAAAATAAAATAAAATAAAATAAAATTATACAACAATAAATTGAGAAATTAGTATAGAAAAAAACAACTAAATCAAAATAGAAGCAATTAATATATCCTTAAAAAAGTATTTTTAAACGAAATCCTCAAACAAAAAATTAAATAAAAAAAAACATATTTTTTTTAGTAGTCTAAAAACCAAAAGAAAGTTAAATTAGCAACAGAAAGACAAATTAAATTAAAAAAGAAACAACAAAATAACTTTCTAAAAACTAAATTATATATAAAAAAATATTTTTTTTTAACAAAATCTAGAAATTTAAACAAAATGACAGCCAACAAAGGAAGAACAAAGGTTCCTTAGAGTTAAAGTAAATTAAAAAATTATTTTCAAAAAATAAGAGAATGCTGAAATCCAGAAAAAAAGGAGTCTGATGAAGAAATGTGGTGATCTCCGAAATAGCTGCTATACTTCTACCGCTTAGATTTTTTTGCTTTTTCAATTTTTCCTAATAAACAATCGTGGTACAAAGCTCAATAAAAATATTTAAAACAAGTAAGAAAGTCTAAGTTCGGGCGGAGCCGAACATTAAATACCCGGCGCAATTATTAAATATATGTTTTCCACCTTTCCGAAAACTACCGCTACACGATAAGCNATATTAAATTAAAAAAAATTGAATTAAGCAAGAAAAATTAAGTGTCTAAAAACTAAATAAATTTAAAAATATATGTATATTTTTCTTTTTAAAACAATAAAATCTAAAAAAAAGAACTTTTGTGCTAAAATATCAGAAGTCTTTCGAACTATTTTGTCATCTGTCTTTCATTTGTCTTACGAAGGACCTTTTACTGGTTTAGCCGGAATTGCCTGTTAGAATCTTTAAAACTTCCTCCTTAGTAGTACAGAAAGTTGCAAATCTTGTTGAAGATTTATTAACAATCGGCAACTTTCAAAAACTGGACATCAAAATTGCAAGATTTTTAAATCGAATTTCTAAAAAGAAAAACTAGCGCTGTAAATTGTAGTATCATATTCTGCTAAGAATTCGCGTTGATTTTTGATAATTTTTTTGTTGGAGGAGTTGCTCACCTCAGCAATTTAGGGACATTTCACTTCGATCGTTTTCGAAACACTTCGATTTTTCACGCGCTTCGCTTCCCTTAAAAATTCGCTTGCGACAACACTGCGCCAAACGTGGATACCAGTTATCAAATCCTTTTACATCAGGCGTTGACCAAGACACTTCAACAAAATTTAATTTAAGTTATACAAGTAAAAAAGAAAATAATTATTCTGACCTAAAAATTGCATTCGTTAAATGGCAAATTCACACTCAACGAAAAATTTAATAAATTAAATTAAATCATTTTATCAAATGGCGTTAATCATTTTAATT
>NW_016178920.1:0-7559 GCF_001687245.7 Rhagoletis zephyria | reverse complement strand
CTGGCCGTACAAAATCATCTTTGAAGTAGGGTTTGAATTTTTCAAATTCTTCTAAACTGAATTTATCTAACTGCGTTACTTCCAAATAATTTTCCAACTCTGTGCAAAATGGCGCTCCTGCACGTCGTTCTGGGCAAATAATTTCATCGTCTATGGGCATTTCTTTGGTAGTGTTGAAAACAGCAAAGCCTGGACCCACTTTAAAAATGCTGCCCAGATTCTCATCGATATTTTCTTTCGACGCTGGCGCTGGCCGGCTGCCCGTTGATTTGATTGTCAGCACAATAACGAACAGTAAAAATTGTGACTGTCTACGATAATGCAGCATTTTTGATTTGAATAAGGATCGCCTGAGTCTTTGGGGTTTTCCACCGCGAACTGAATGAATGATTTAGTAATTTCTAGTTGAGTTGAGTTAATTGACCAGTGCCGTTAAATACTTGGATTTTCCCACCGCTTTAAATTATCCGTAGTTAGAGTAAATTTTTTTTTGGTTTTTCCACAGTTGTATTAATTGATCAACTCAGTTAAACCTTGGGTTTTTCCCACTACTGAATGGATTTTGTAATATTTTTAGTTTTCATACTGCATAGCGCAGGTAGTCTTTTGTTAGAGCAGCATCCGGCGGTTGCTGTGTAAATGACAGACAGAAGCTCAGGTACTGGTAGTCCATAAAGAAAAGGTATTGTCTTCAGGCATACAAAAAACTCTTTACCAACTCCTTGAAAAAGTTTCGGTTAAGGCATAAATTGTGATGCAATTAAATTTAACGAGCGCCATACTTTAACTAAATTGCCACTTGAAATACAATACATATATGAACAAGTTTTATTGAGGATTTCTTGGAATGGTGGTCATTAGTTGTTTGCGCGCAGAACTGTTAATATTTACATATATTTGTGGTTGTTAACCCTTACCGCGTCTGGAAAATTGACGCGAATAAAAACGATGTTGGTGCCTGCATCACTAGCAAACGGAGTCTTAAAATCGATGCTTGAAATACATTAAAAACGAAGGGCTACAGCTGTAGTGCTGTCAAAAAATTTGAACACCTAGTCTCTGAAGTTAATTATTTTGGCGGCGACAGAGTTACACCGCGACTATGGTTGTGGCTGGATTAGATCTCTTCTCTTCCTCTTCTTTTATGTCAAACTCATACAAATTAATGATGTCGCTGCCGCGTTCAAAAAAATTCATATCGCCATAGACAAAGCGTTTAGAAAACTAACGTAAAAACATTTTAAGCTGTGGCCGTGGCTGGCCATTTTCAGTCTATTTCAAGCAAGTTTTACATACATATATACAACTCCTTCTGAAAAAAAATGATAAAAAATCAACGGCATTTTGCAGGCTCTTGCACTTTATCGTGTTAAAATTTAATTGGCTATAAAATTTTTCTTAAAATTCTGAATAAAAAGTTTTGTGGTATTTTATTAGCAATGATAATTTGGTACGCGCCTCTTCTTGTACCAAACTCCACGTCAAACAGTGCGGACGTGTAAATTAATTTGCCCCGAGGACGGTTACCCAAGCGTAATCAAAATATATCGGAAACAAACACCAAAAAACACTTGTGTTTTCATAAAATTTTTAAAATTGACCTCGAGCCGGCAAAATACTAAATTATAAGTAGAAAGGTTGCTAAACCCATCAGTAGTTGGTTAATATGGACAATGTAAGAGCAAAGCAAAGTAAATTACGAATGTGAAGCAGTTGTTGATAATATTTTGGTAACAATATCAGAAAATCAAAAAAATGGTTTTCAACTATACATAGTAGTTAGTGAAAGCTAGCTCTTAAAGCAATCTTAAAAACGAAAATGGCAGGAGAAGAAAATAATGGGCTCTGATCAATGAAGAATTTGCACTTAAAAGCATATAAATGCTCGGTTGTGCTTTCTTTAATACACATATCTACGTATGTGTGTACATAAATATTTTTTAATGAAAATGTTATAAAAAATTTTCATTTACTCACCCACAAATTTGAATGTTGATAGCTCTTTTTTGTTTGACAGTTCCATACTGGCAATACAAATTTTTATTTACCACTCATATGCATATCACTACACTACACGACACTAGCATCTCCATTTTCAGATGTGAATTTTTGCCATCACGTACGCTAGTATGCTTTTAAATTTGCAGTGCTTATATTAATTTGCATTTAAATTCGAAAATCATATCTCAACACGCTCAATGCAAATTGTGCAACTCTTTTGTTTTCTTAGTTGATTGCTGCTGTATTTTCATTTCCCACAGCTTTTTATCTTAACACGCCATAAATTTATATGGCTATGCACCTAGAAGTATACAATAGTGAAATAAAGACATTAATAAGTATCTCACCGGAAGTATTGTGGATTTGTTTACGTGTAATATAATAATAATAGATTGGCGGTTACACATATGTTAGTGTTTGGCCGATCTTCTCCTCCGACATGTGGCGTGCGCCTTGGTGTTGTCACACAAATGGGGGGGGACCTACAGTTTTACGCCGACTCCGAATGGCGAGTGTATTTTTATGAGAAGCCTGCCGAGGTGCGACCGCTGTTAAGATAAAACCTTTTTTCTATCATTTTTTGCGCTGCTGCTTTGACCAGGGCATGCACCCAGGCTCTGCGGTGTGGTAGCGTGCACTACTAACCACTACAACACAGCAGCCGCAATGTACCTAAGTATTTTATATACAAACTATCCATAGCCAGTTAGCTGGGAAACCAAGCAAATGCAAAGCGTTCTTGTTTTCTTCTGCTTTTAAGTAAGTTAATGGTGTGAAAATAATTAAAATACATTTGTGCATTGTACATTTAATCAAAAAAAAGTCTCTGGTTACATTACTAAATTGGTCTCATACAATTTCTCGTATTGGTTTATGAGCTAGCTCTCCTTTCCATAAATTACCCCAACTCCAAGGCGGAACAGCGTATACCGATGGCTGCATAGGCCAGGATGGAGCAGTCTTCCTTATGCAGACACCAGTTTCAATCACAATTGTCGTCGAAGCGGATTACCGCGGTGTACTTTTCCTATTTTCCATTACTTGTGAGCCTTAGACAGTATGCGTCTTGGGCATACTGTCTAAGGGACTCTCTTTAGATATACAGAAGACCTGACATACCCGTGCTTTTATCTATCTATCTATGATCAACAGAATGACCCCGGGGTAATCCTCAATGCGAACTCAAGATCACTGCTCTAAAGACTCCACTATACCTCTCTGGCAAAAAATTCCAAACTTGATATGGTCATAAAAAACATTCCGCCCCCCCATATACATATGCTATTGCACTGTTGAATCATTAAATACCAATATTTTTATTACAAACTTGTATTATGTTTCACCTGTGTGTAATCAAATCTTGAAATAAATTTTTAACCAACTTCCCGACGAGCAAGAGACTTGGAACTTTAAACTTAGCTCAGGATCCGATGACAATCTAATGGAAAGGATGAACTAATCCGCGCTGGTGTCGAGACATTTGAAAAAGCCATATTTATAGACCGATATGGTCCATGTTTAGAACGTACATATATTATTTAAATGTAAAGAAATAACTCCACAAATAATTTTGCCTTTAGAGTGTGCGGCGGTGGATTTTTTTATTAACCACTAATAAAAGGTTGTCTTTAAAAAAATTGCTTTTAAAATACTTGCTTTTAGATAATTTCGTTATTTTACGATTTTTATTTGTTCGATCAAAAATAATCGTTACATTTTGGGTTTTCTTTTTTCGCTAATTTAAACAACAAAGATCATAACCGTTACGGTCCTTGCTTTATATGGGTTCAAGAGAATTGTATAGAATTTCCGGTCAGATCTGGAATACCCGCGACTCACTTAAAATTACAAAGTTAAATCTACAACCGAATTAAGGCCCGGATATCGGCGCGTGGGTGTGGGTGTGAATGCCGAAATAATTCTCGCAAAATATTTCATTGTGCATGGTTTATCTATATTTGGTATATTGAAACGCCTGAAAATGTGCAAGAGGCTGTTGATTTGCAGGAGTGGGTGGACTAAAAAAATAAATAAATACAATTTTCCGTCAGTTATACGTATGTATGTATGTATGTATGTAGGAGTGCTTATCGAAAAACTGTAAATGTATAAAAATTTAATTACTTGCAAATACGTTTTTGTTAATCACTTAATCCAATCGGGCACAGGACAGTCGTAAAAAGATATGCTGAAAAGTGTGGACACCAGATACAAATGTTGTCATACCGTTGCAAAATGATTAACAGAATTTCCTAGGTGTCTTCCTTCAGCATTTCCCTCCGCTTTCTGCCTTACTACTCGTAAAAGCAAATTTCTTTGCATACCAACAGTGTGTTCCATGAACATGTTGCAACATGGCTTCTACTCTTCTATCCGTAATGACGCAATTGCCTTTTTACCACAAGCTACATATTTTTTATTGTTTGCTAGCCGCCATCAATGCTGAAGCTTGTCGTGCCCTTTAGCGCAGATTAAAGTTAAATGCATTTTCGACTAAAAGAATATGTCAACTGCAGCGATTGTAATTACATATTTTTGCTTTAATCTGCCAACACTTTTGAGTATATAAAGCGGATATAAATTATATAATTCAGGGACCAAAAATAATTGTTATCTCGAATTTACAAATTGAAAACGTTGCCCGAATTCTAAAATTTAACGAGAACGTTGCTTCATAACAGTTATTAGATGAAGAAATAACAGTTATCAGGCAACGTAAAAAGTAAACGTTGGGTTATAACACTTATCGGCGACATAAAAAATATCTCTCTCTATTAATTGTTATGAAACAACGTTTTTCCGATAAAACTTATACCTAATTGTTATGTCCCTGATATAATTATGTATTTAAGTAATTATGCGCATGGAGTATATGTATGTATGTATTGTTTTTACACATCACATCTTCACATAACTATTTGTACTTTTCTACTTTTCCAGGTTATGCGCCGCCTGCGCGTCTACGACAAAACTCCGTATTCGTTGGTCCGAGCCCCAATCTGTTTATGATGCCACGACCGCCACGCAAAACGCGCTCCGCCATGGATTTACATTCGATGGTGTTGGACGAAGCGGCGGAGCAAGTGTAAATGGAGAATATGCTCATTTTGAAAATGAGGTGCGACAGCTTTGTTAGATATCCAGCGTCATGTTGTGCTGACTATTTTATGCAAGTAACCGTTGTTCGAAATGCACACATGCACATATTGCCAATTCTAAAGTTTCTAACATATAAAATTTGGTGGAAAAAAAACGAATTATTCTTTGCTCACTATCTCTACACAACTATAAATATTTTATAACAAAAAGCTGTAAGTTCAAACACTGTACTTTAAACTTGACTCCCTAAAAATTGTTTGCTCTTGCACTTGTTAATCTTTGCAAGTCATTATAATCTACAAATCAACATTTATATTTATAGGTCTTTATATTTGTAGGTATATTTAGAATTTTTCCTCTTCTACTACTATGGTATCAGAACTACTTAACTTATATACTGAATGATCTGTTGATTTTTATAAAAATATATACTTACACAGAATAAGTGCTTCAAAACCTTATCTAATTTTTAATCTAAGTCTTAAACATAATGTAAATGTACCTTAAGTAGTTGAGTGTTTTATACATTTTATATGCATAAATATGTATTTAAAATTTGAAAGTGAAGAAGATAAAACATAATCTCTAATTATTCTGAAAACCACACAAACATTAAAAAATTTTGCATGAGCAACATAGAAATCCTAAGATCAACTTACATATTTAGTATGTATTGGGCTTTGAATTTGCAGCGTGTTATGGGAAAATGATTTATTTCCAGCTATCAAATAAAATTTCACGTTAAATATTCTTGAAAGTTGCAGGGTTATGTATATATTGTTAGCTCAATATAGAAAGGCCCTAACAATTTTTTTTTCGAAAATCAATTTTTTAAAATAGTTGGTAGATTACGACTCAATGGCGTTTGAAAACAACTACAACTCACGCTAAGTGAATGTTTTTTTGTTTTTAAATCAGTGATTAGAAGAAATTCGAAAAGGAGTACTTTTATTTTTACTTACTCTGCGAAGAAACAAAAAGGTAACGATGTAGTCCTTCACAGTAGATTAACCAAATCAGGTCATATAAGAGAAAAATAGCTCTAAAAATTTTCATATTAATTGAGAATTCTTTTATTGTCCAAGTTTCTAAGATTCTGGTTTTCTGGTTTCTAAGCAGTGACCGAAAATTACCGTTAAATACCCAGATTTTTATTTTTAGATCAATGCAAAATCTTTAGTCTCTGATTTTTATTTTTTCGAACAAATATAATCGTGTTTATTATTGTGGTGTATTTGGACTTATATTTTTCTTTTTGAACTTTGTTTGGATCTCGATTTTATCGTTCAAATTTAATTGTTATTTTATATTTTTATTTTTCTAGACCAAAAATAACCGTGTTTAACTGTTACTTTTATTGTGGCGTATTTGGATTCATATAAATAATTTTTAACCGTTTCGAAGCTTTCACGATTTAAAAAATTAAATCTGAAGATACAATTATATGATCAAAAACATAAAACAACCGTTAAACTTGATCGTAAAATTATAAGTTCCATTTTAACGTTAAAATAATGATTTTTATTTTAAAGATCCCAACCGCTATAACTTTTCAAGACTTGAATAAGAAATTTGGAATACACAAGGAGCACATATTTTCGAACATACCCTTCATGTTTACAATGCCGGCTTTGAGTTAAAGCCCAATCAGTGGTGCAATACCATAGCCATAACTATAACCATAGACGTAGCAATTATCTGTACAATTATTACGACGGGCAAAACCAACAAATTTTGATTGTTATATCAAACCCCCCGTCCCCACCTTAAAGAATTTTCTGAGTACGCCCCTGACTTAGTACTACACCCAATGCAGCACGTTACACCTTGTTGCATCTCTTGCAGGCGGACCTATCGACCAAGGACATAGTGTTTAAAACCGACGCCATGTTCAATGCCACGGGGCAGTTTGTGTGCAGGTCCTTCGAAGTCACTAGTCGAAGTTTGCGCGAGGGCATGAGGAGTGCTGGCTCGGTGGATGTCTACACAGACGGGTCGAAAATGAAAAAAGGCGAAAAGGACGGCAATAGTCTGCGCAGACCTCGATCCCAACAAATCCCATTAGCTCCAAGACCACTGCAGCGTTTTCCAGTCAGAAGTATTAGCCACAAAGGAGGCGGCAGAGCTACTAAACATTAAAACAGCCTCTGATCAACGATAAGATCTATAGGAGGTGCTGAGCGCAAGAGGATACAATGTAAAACATCCTTTGCGAATATCCTGCCTTTAACGGACCGCAGATTAGTCTTCAAAATAGGGTCAACAAGGTCTTCCGGTTTACCAAGAGGTCTGCTATGTTCTTCACTATTGCTCGTGGTACTCAGTGATTAGCTGTGGTCAAAGTTTATCTGGTAACGCTATGTAACTTAATGGTCTCTGCGGAGCCACGTAACCTGACCTAACCTGCTCCTGACTATTTTTATACCCGAGCGCACTTGTGCACAAGGGTATATTAATTT
>NW_016178919.1:0-7560 GCF_001687245.7 Rhagoletis zephyria | reverse complement strand
AGCCAAATACCTATGCAACTAATTACATTACCCTTCTAAAAGTTCTGCCATGCATGCATCATTCATGCAGTACAGATTAATGGACTTCCAAATAAATTGCCGCAGTCACCGTAGGCATGCAGCACTTACAAGTTATACATATATGTATGTATTTAATTATTACATCACAGGTCACTCATACGCCATGCGCACCAACTTTCGTGGCATACCATTTACGTAGCAAACAACTTGCATGCACCACTCAAATTAACCACATCCCTGCACACACATGCATTTTCTATGACTAGCTGGTTGATGAGGTCTTCGTCGAGGCAAAACGTTTTGCACTTGAATTTGTATGCCGTTAATTGCCTTTCAAGTTTTATTGGATGCAACGAGCACGTCGCCATAACCTACTTTATGAAGTGCAGCATACAGCATGCAGCGTGATTTATCGATTTTCACAGAAAGAGACCCCTAAAGTAGTTAGTTGAAATGAAAGCGGTAAAGACTATAAAGTGTATGGGGCACGAGGCACGAGGCACAAGGCACGTAGCATGTTGAACATAGAACATTAAAGTCATTTTCTAATGCTGAGATGGCGCGACCCACAAAAGTGCCTCGACATTAAATTCCACGTTTTCGTCCATTTTAATGGCAGTTATTGAAATTCTTTTGATGCAACAACTACTCAAAGTGTTTTATTTATCTATTTAGGAAATATATTTTCCTTTGCGTGTTTCAAACTGCAGTGATGTTTATTAACACTAGCAAATATTTTCAACACATTCACATTTAATGGCGTAGTGCACGAAAACGCAATAATATTGACTAACACCGACAATTTAACTGCCAATCGCTGTGGCAGACGTGAAAGCTGGTAAGCACAGGATATTGCATGGATTTTCTTGCAATATTTATTTTTATTTCAGATAAAAACTCAAGCATTGCATTCAATGCGTTTTCAGTGCAAAAAAAAAATAAAAATAAAAAATCATGCACACACATACCAGCGTGCATTCTTACATTTGCATGCAAAGCAGAGCATACGCGTGCATATTCTGTCTGGGCCATGGAAACGTGCCGGCAACAAGGAATAGGAAATATTTTGAATAGATGGTACATTTCAAGCTAACTTCCAGCACGATAACGGTATGCAGGCAATATATTTAGCATCGTGACGCACACTATGCGCAATGTGGACCTAGGATTACAGGGATACGCTCAAATGCTGCAGAAATAGCTACCAAACTTAGATTGCACACACACAAACACACACATACGCGAGTATATTGTGATTACCCACCACCCACACATTCGCGCAGCGATTGACAGCCAGCTTGCGCTCCAATTTTACGAGAATTTGTGCGACTGTTTAGGGGTAAATAACCGACAAGTCGACGCGACACGACGTACATACATGTATGTGAGTAGACAGACATAATTTTATATACATGCATACGTGTGCACATCAATCGGGAAAACCTTGCACTCAATGGCAGACGTACAGACATTGCAATACGCGAACCATCCCATAGACGCTATTGCAAGTTATCCGCACTCGCAAGTTGTAAGCACTCGAAAAATTTGTATTGAACTATGTTTTTGTTGTGATTATTATTGCGCGCATGTTGCATTTCAAGTACTATGTTGGGCGTATCGCATTGCAGCGTCACGTTTGCGAAAAAAGGAACTAACAAGCGTCGGGTGCAAGTATGAAAAAAAAAGTTGTAGGCACAGATTTGCGTGTGCATACAGGGTGTTCAGTGAGTATTATTTTTTTGGATATACATATAAGGAAAATGTAAGTAGGTACAGGTATTTACAAATACAGTGACCCAAACAAGTGATCACGTGTTTTATTTATAAATTCGTCATGTTTTTCGAGCAATTTTTTGTTTTTCTATAAAAATACCGTCCAAGCTTTCACCAAAAATCACAGTTTCAAACTTTATAGAAAGTTTAGGAAAATTCAACAAATTTTCATCAAAACTTTATCTGAATCTTCATAACATTTTTGGGTATGCAGCCCATAAAATTTTAGTCTAACAAGGTGCAAGTTTTAACCGGACAAATATTGCGTTGATTTTAGAGATTTGTTTTTTTTTTTTTTTTTGATGACGGCTTTTTGTACTTTTTTCCATATAAGCATGAATTTCTAATGAAATAAAATGTGTGATCGCAACAAAATTTCAAGAAACTAACACCACTTTTTTAAATTGCACTTTTTATTAAAAAAAAAATGCAAAAGCAGTCCCAAAGATGTTCTAAAGCAGGGCTGGCGATCCAGAAGCACGCGTGCCATAGATGGCACGCAACAAAATAATTTTGGCAATATTTAAAACCGAATCAAACAGATTTCTTTTTTCGCTTAAATTGGAGACCAGAGCATGACACCATACAGTCCAGAAGTGCCAAAAAATATAGACAGTAATCACCAAAATCCGCAAGCATTGTGTGAAAAGCATGGCTTCACCTCCGTTGTAATGCAATGGTTGTTGTTAGAAAAATTGTGCGCCCCATGTGTACGCAGGCATTAAATTAACGAAGGTTCGAGGCTTTTACATACGTGGCTTGCAAAGTTTATCGTTTTTACGGAAAGTATCAAGGCGCTGATAAAACTGTTATAATTATTATAGATCTCATTGGATACTTTGAAAGTTTTTAGTACACTGAGGGAAAAAAAATTTAGAATTTAAAAAAACCTGCTAATTTAAAAAAAAAATACGTATATGAAATAGCACCAACCCAACTCGTTTTAAATTTGAGTATGCACGTTATAAAATATATCATTGTGAAGTGCACAGATGCTTTTTCGTAATTAAGAAGGAAAAAAGGAAAAAATTTAATTTCATGTTCCGTCTGATGGTAATTGAACCCGGACCCTCTTGGCAGCAATCAATTGTATCAAGCTTCTTTGCACACTCAGCTACAGCCAAACATGTAAATGTGTTTTCAAATGCTGAGGTAGAATTAACATCACAGCGCGCGACTAGTGCATTATGTCATTCGTTTTAGTTCAGAACTTTTCTCCCATATGGTTGTTGTTGCGTTCGTCTCCCAGAGAGAAAAAATTCAGAACTAGAACGATGAAACCGCCTCAATAGACGCTTAATTCGTTCTTTAAACAAATTTTTTACGATTTATGTTATGTTATATAAACATTTGCAGTTTCCAGAGCTCACCGCGAATTCAGAATTGCTGATAGTATTCAGGGCATAGGGAAAGCATTGAGGTAGAAGGGGAAAAAGGGGGATGCACGAAATCATTACTCCTCTGCAAGCTTCTCAGACCCTTCTATGAAATTCCGTAGTTTGTCAAGAATAGGAGAATATTGATCATTCAGCTTCCATACATCCATTGGATCGGCAATGATACCTTTGTTGACTATATGTCGTCCCCATAGATAGTGTTGCGTAATCAGTCACCTCAAATCTAGTAACTCGCTACTTTGCTGTCTATGAGGAAATGTAGCTACAATCCTGCCTTTTGTATTACCTCACTGGTTCTTTGAGCTGTGTTTATGGGCTTTCGATATGCTTGGCCTCATAACTGCCTTAGGACGCTCAAAAGAATCTCCAATTTTCGTATGCCACTTGGAGAATTACTTCTAATTAATAAGCCAGTCGTCGGTATAGAAAGCTTTTAAGGAATTCCAACGAGAGCGAGCGTGTCTGGCTCTCTTTATTGGTCCTTTGTTCCAGAGCTAACAACACACTTTCTTTTAAAATATACTCCAGGCTTCAGTTGGTCATCTTCTAAACAGCTATCGTTCCATAATCCAAAGAGTTCATATTCTTTGATATCTAAATCCATAGGCAGCAAATCCAACGAAGCATTAAAAGGCACTGCTGGGGTGCATTTGAAACATAGTCCTTTTAACATATAAGCTGTGGTCTTGATAATGATTTCGCGTCATTCTACCGTGGAATAATACGTGAGCCAGACCGAAACCTCTCCACTTCATTTATATTCGAAGTACTATAGCCGTTCTGTAACTTCACACCAGGTCCACAAAATGGCAAATGATTTTGGTGATTATAAAAACCATGCGTTGCGAACTGTGAGTTTGGTTTCTTATATTCAAATTAAGATCTAATTTTCAATTAAAGATTTTTAAAATTAATCGCTGCCCAAGCATTCGAGCTTTTCAAACACCCTGTGCGATATTTTTCCAACTTTTATAAATTTTAAAATACACACTGCATATAAAAGTTTAGCGTACATAGTAGTTGTTGTGAATGTCGCGTAAGTGACGTTATTATCTTTTCACGCTCAACTTGACAGCGTCAGTTTGATGACCTGCTTAAAGTAGCTGTATTTTTCAATAAGAGTTGAGTGATGAAATGTGAATGCTTTACAGTAACTAAAGATATGAATGCTACTTCATTTTTACTGGCGAATATCATGGGGATTTAAATGCATCTGCATATATACCTACATATATTGTTCAGGTAATACTTTATAGCAGCACTTTTGCGCAAATAATGTTCTGCTTAGAATTGTTAAACGAAATTTCACTGGTGGTTTAGATAAGTTGAAGAGCAAAGATGGGGCAAACAAAATAAATGTTCAGTTATGTCACCTATGTCATCTATTCATTACACCATGAAAAGTACTTCGAGAATCAGTGGCCTATCCTTTATAATTAGGAAAAGAAATCGCGCTATCAATCTACTCGCTTTTTTTTTTGGGTACTCGTTAGTGAACTTTAGGTTTAGCCTTAGCCTTAGGTATCGGGACAAATTTACTTCGCTTAAATCTAAAATGGCTTGACAAATTTCAGACTTTGACAAAATTCAGCCCCAAGTTACATTCCATTTTTTTGACGTGGTTATAAAAAATCAAGAACAGAGAATATTTAAGGTTTATATTCATGGGGTAGCGATGTGTTGTTAAATATATCCGAAAAAAGTAGTTTATCTATTAAAATTCTTTGTGTATAAAAACCCATTTGAAACTTATTTACAGCGATCTCGATACAATCCTTTCTCTTTTTGGAAGATGATTTTCCTACTTTTGACTTAAAAACCATTTGGCTATTATTATTTTGAGCGAAAAATACCACCTACTTCTTGCTTTTTATGGTTAAAATAAGAGTCAAAGTTTGCACGCCGGTTTTCTGAACAAAAAATATTTGGTGATTTTTGCTTTTAATTTTTGAGCGACCTTTGTAACTTTTTTAACCTGATTTTTTTTTTTGCACCTGCAGTGTTCCTTATGCTTTGCCTTATTTGATTTCAGTAGACTTTTATGGACTTTATCTTATATTTCGTGTTTGATATTTCGGAATCTGTTAAAATTTTTGGGGATTATTTTTATAAACACATACATCGTTGTTTTTATTTCAGGTGTGTCTATGTCTTTTAGAGATTTTCTTATCTTTTTCAGAATTTTTTTGGTATTTTGTCAAAATTTCTCGGGATGGTTTCTATATGTTTAGTGTTTTACTTTCGCAACTTTTCTGGATTTTTTTTTTTTTGAATTTCTTTCACTTCTCCTAAATTGGATTTTCTAGAACTCTTGAAGACTTTCTCATCATTTTTCTGAATTTTTTCGTCTTTTGTAAAAATTCTAAGTACCGTTTCAATAAGTTTCGCGTTCTACTTTCGCAACTTTTCTGGATGTTTTTATGTTTTTTTTTTTTTCAAATTGGATTGTCTAGTACTTTTGGGGATGTTCTCAGCAATTCGTATTTTATTAAAATTTCTCCGGGCCTTTCAAATTTTTTTGGAACGTTTCAGTATTCTTCGTATTTTACTTTTCGAAACTTTACTGGATTTGGTTGGAAGCTGGTTTTCAGAAATTTCTGTTTTTTTCTACATTTTATTTGGTTTTAATCGAGGAGCTTAAGAATTTTTAGGGATTTTTCGGATTTTCTAACAATTCTCTTAGATAGTATAGCAAAAAACTAAAAAAAAAAAAAAAAAAAAATTCTGTGCCCTTTTTTATATACTACAAGCTAGTTTTTAAAGTACATTTTTAGATGATTTGTTCTTAACAGTGATCATTTTGGCGTGATTTGCCATAACGTGGGAAAACGACTATACATATTTCTTATATTGCGTTGTCAAAATTTGATTGAGAAAGCGAGTGTGTTTTTTAAATCTTTTAACAAATGTAGCACTACTAGCGTTTCCAAATCAGTCTACAAATAAATTACGTCAACAAAAAAAAAACCATCTCTAAAAGCCTCTCAAAGAAAGATTACACGTTCGTGGCTTATTATAACCTTTCTACACATGCGGTTAGACCCACTCAATTGCCAAGTATGTATTATTTATATTTTTTGTTGCTTTGAGCCATTAATTTCAGTGAATTTTTATATGCATAACTTTGTGTTGCCAACCAAAAAGTATTAAACAGTCACACTTGAGTGAAACACTAGTAATCTCATCAAGCTTAGTCCCCTAATTTGAATAAACAATCTTAGCTCTTGAATTAACTAGCAAGAAAACTTGTGAGAAGCTTGTGCGGCGTACAAACGCCTTATAAAATTTTCACTACATTTTTACCGCTCCTACATTGCCACTTAAATCACTCGGAGCCATCACTAAAACTACAACATGCCTCAATTAGCTGTCCATACATATCAAGTAGTAAAACTTTACTCATATAAATTTACAAAAGACTGTTAAGCTGCTTAAAAATAATCGCGCCTTAAACATCCTTCCCACCTAAATGTTTACAACTCCCTCTGCTTAGTACATATGTATATAAAGTTTAGGAGTCAACTCCACAAAGCAAGAAAAGTAATTTGCAGAGTACACAAATAAAAAGAAATGGGCTTATAGCAGACGAAAAGTGGTGAAGAAAATCAGCGAGCAAAAAAACAAAACAACCTCAGCCAATGCACTCAGCTTCTCGCCCTGCCTGCGACGTTGAGAAGCAAACTTTTCGCCAATAGCGTAAACTAGCTAAAACTGGTTGACTTGTGGGGCTTTAGCTGCTCACGCATCCGCATTGAAATGCCCCTTAGCAGCGCCTGACTAATGACAGTCAAAGTCAGCGCTCCAACAGACACATCTCCCGCTCGCTGCCTCATACTGCCGCAGACTGCGTTCTCACCCCCTTCAAGCTATGTACTCTACACTTGTNGATGCAAAAACGCTGCCTCTCTAACGGGTATGTAGCGCAATGACCGAGACTACTCTATCCGTCAAGTCAGCCTCTTGCGCCACCCAGCCTCTTGCGAATCACTTTTGCGATGCGTTAACGGCTGGCATATTGCGCAGCAAATTGGCCGGTTCGACGCAAAACTTTGCCCATTCGAAAAAGTAGATAATTTCAATGACTGTAGAGATGCTAAACATCGAATGGGTTTCAATTGCTTTAGAGCAGTTAAAACAAGAAGAAGAAAGAGAAGAAGAAGAAGAAGAAATTGTAATAGACGAGACATCAAATTAAAACTTACCCGTGTAAAAATTTCGAACTTTGATGAGTTTCAGCGATGCTCCTTTTCACCTGAAAGTAATTTGAGAGCATAGCAAAGGAATGCAATTAAATTTTCTGTATTATGTTACATTTTTATGGGCATCTAAGCAGGTAAATACTTTTCCAATTTATTATTTAATAAAATAC
>NW_016178918.1:0-7561 GCF_001687245.7 Rhagoletis zephyria | reverse complement strand
CTGACAACCCGGGGTCTTATCTCCATTCGTAGAGGAGATAAGACCCCGTCGTACAGTGGTGTAAATCTAGAAATTAAGTTTCGAAAAGGTCTACAGCCGACAATTATGAACCAAATTGATTAATTTAAAAGCTGATGAGATTTACAAACAACCTGTCGAACCCGATTTTTTGAATTTTTCTTTGTTGATATTAAATTTTTTAATGCAAAGTGCAGAAAAACTAGCAATTTTGAAAAAAATTAAACTCAGCTTTTTTGTTATTGAATATTGCTTAAAAAGTAGTTGGAAACAAGTATGGGGAAGTAAAAAAAATTTAACAAAAAAATTTTAAATGTCATAAAAAAATATTCACCAAAATTAAAAATTTTTCTCTTGAATTTTTTGAATACTTAGGCATATAGTTCATAGACCATTAAAACAAATTAAATGTTAGGAAAAAAAATTTAACTAAAATCACAATTTTTGTTTGTTATTTTTAAAGTAATTTAGCGTGTGCAATAGTCTATTAAAAATGGCAAAAATAATTTTCACCAAAAATTAAATTTCGTTTAATTTTTAAAACATCTTTAGGTGTGTATTTTTATAGGCTATTAGCACACTTTCCGTATGTGGAAAAAATGGCTAGCACCTTCAGAAAAAAAAAATGTTAAAAATGAATGCGATAAAACTTACATTTGATTGTAGTAAAATAATAATGATAATAAGCTATAAAACTGCCCAATACCCAAAATTGTTCTAAAATTAAAAAAAAAAATAATAATTTAGGTGAAAAATTTTTTTTAACATATAAACCTTTGTTTTGAATTTTTTTCGTTACTCAAATCGTTTCATAATTGTAGGCTGTAGACCCTTTTTAAACTCAATTTCTAGATTTGATTGGTGCAGGATAGTCATGGTTTCATATAACGATAAAAGGTGCGCTAGGTGAGAAGAAGGTTATTCAAGTAGAAGTAAAGATGATCCCTCGTCTTACGTATTAACATAAAAAGTATGTGCATGCATACATACATAAGAATTTGTATATAGCTCTTAGTATCGTAGACATTTCACTGCATTTTCTTTTTTGCGCTCTCCTTTATCGTCTACATTGCGTCCCATTTATGTCAAAACTGCACCACTTATTTTCCTCATTTCGCTTATTGCAGAATCATTCGATTGCGTCTTCATAGCCAAGATCGAACAACGTTTGGCAACATATGTACAATGCGCCATACTTGTACTTCCTCAAAAGCTCTAACACCACCAATGCACACTAACAAATTCACAAGCACACGCACACACGCACGCACGCAATGTATAAAACGCAATTGTTTTGCTATTTCTTTCTCTTTTATTTTGTCCTTTTTTCTTGAGCCTTGCACTTTCTTTAGCAGCTTGATTCTCAACTTCAGCTGCAGTCATTGCTTGTATTGCATTGCTTCCGCTTTGAAAATGAAATTAAATTCTTGCCATGCATTTCCATTTCCTCATTCACATTCACATTCACATCTATGCCATCATTGCCATTCCCATTGCCATTCTCATTCCCATTTCCCATTTCCATTTCCATTTCAATGGATAATCATTATGAATAATACAATGCGAAACAAAGTTGCTATTCCTGAGTGGGTAAATGGCGGCACCAAAACACACAAACCACAACAAAAATCCACTAGACAAGAAAGACGCGTGTATGCCTCAGTGGCGTTTGCTATAAAATAGCATTAAAATAAGCAGAACAAAAGACGAAGTAGCAGCAATAACAGCTAGGAAGTGGATTGGATATAGCGACAACCAAAACGACATACCATACAATTACAATGGCGTGCCAAAACAACCACAACTAAATAAAACAACAGAAGAAAAAAAAAACATAACCAGCAAGGAGAGTATGTAAATAAAAAGCAACACAAAGAAATAAAAACAAAAATTTTTACAAACAAAAGGCTCTATAACGCCAGTACAACAATAATTATGACAACAATGTTTATAACACGTCAGCTTGCCACCTGTGCCAGACGTCTACCGCCACGAGCAGCGTCACATTGTTGCAGCGAAGCACAGTGATTGGATTTTTAACACGTTAGTAGGTATGTACGTACGTATGTAACTTGTTTTTTTTTTTTATGAAGTCAGTAACGGCATGGAGTGTGCAAATCAAGAAAGAAATTAAGATGCAACAAATTAAAACTCTGAATGAGATGGTGCCAAACAAACCCAATTCGTGAAGTTTAAAAATATGGCATATTTCAGCAAAATTTATATAACTAGCTTACCCGTGCGAATTATTCGCATCCAATGTTCAAGTATAAAGGGGAAGTTGAATTCACTCAGGTATTTGCTTCAGGAGTTTGCATTTATTGCAGTCACTACAGATGTGCAATTTTAACTGAAAAGAAGTTCTTTGAAAACAACGTTCTTTTTGGTTGAAAGTTTTTTGCATATCTTGAAAAGCCACGTATAGCTCTGCCCATGCGAGAAACAGGTTCCGGTAGATACAACCCTGCCCTTTGAAGCATCTCGACCTCGCGCTTTATTGATTGTCATAGTAAAGGCCACCTTTATCGCGAACTGTTTTCTTACTAATTGGAAAGCCATGACTGGAAAATTAATTTGTGGGGTGGTGGGTCCGACGGATTCATGGTGCTCAAAAATTCTATAGGATATAATTGGTCGTTGCTCACATATTTTTGAACAGAATCTGAATTGAGGTAAGTCTTTTCTTCATCAAATAACAGATTTGAAATAATTTGCTCGTGCATTTTTAGGCAATCATCATTTTTTTTACATAAAATTACCGCTGAATAAATCTTGGGGAGTGTTGTTATCATTGATTTGCGTGACTTTGAATACGAAAGTAATAATACTGTCGTAATTACAAAAAAAAAAAAAATAACCGTTTCACTGGAGTATTCCGTGTGAACTTCTAAGTCGTCGATACCTAATTAGAGTAGCCATTTAGTAAAAATGGTTCAACTTATGAGTCTTAACCTGTCGTCATAAAGGTGACCATTTAACTTAACTTTTAAGGACCTACTGCCGTCCTACTGCCATGTCTAACAATAGGAAACACTTGACAGAAGTCTCCACCAAACAGTAGGATTTTGCCTCCAAAAGGAAAGCTATTATTCATTGTGTCTCTCAAAAGTCGATCTACTATGCTTAGTCATTCTTTGGGAACCATCGAAATCTCATCCCCTATAATGAGCTCCGAGTTACGGAGAAGTTGTGCATATTACGTGAGCTTCTCTCCTTCCAAATGAAAAATTTTATAAAACATTAAAGGAGATAGCGTTTGGTAGCAGGAAAATAACTTAAAAAAAAATATATAAAGATGCACGTAAAGACTAATATTTTTATATAGTTGGCAACCCTCTTCAAAATTATTAATTCCGGTTAAGAGTGCATTTATATGCCTTTCATTAACGCAGTGCAAATTTTTAGTCAATATCTATATATCTAGACACTAAATTTTTTATCGGATGGCAACTCTATTAAAAGGTTTTTATTTTTGCATCAAGCAGTGAAGCTTTTCTTCAAAATAGTGCTTCAGTCATTCGATTTGATGGAAAATTGTGGAAGATATGGCGCATTATTGACCGGATGTAGTTCTATCAGCATTTTAAAACCCCTTTTGTATAATAAATAACTAAATTTGAACAACGCGACTATTTTTCCCATGTACGTGAGCTTAAACCCTTCAAAATGAGATATCATCCATTAAATTTGATTAAATATTAAAGGAGATATCGTTTGGTAACAGAAATATACCTTTAAGAAATAAATATACAGATTTTATTTTATTTACCGTATGTTATTATAAGCTTTTTTTTTGAGTCTTAAATTGTGCTGAGTAGCCCAAAAAAGTTCTCAAAAATTCCACTCCTTCTGATGGACTAGAAGCCATTCTGCAAGATATAATCAGATGTATATAATTAGGCACGAACCTATCATTATAAAAAGTATGTCAAGTAGTAATCGGAGTTCAATCTAGCCGAGTCGATTAACTTGGCAGTTTTCCGAGGAGAAAATAACGCCAAAGTGACTACTAAATATAATCTTCTTCTTTTCCGTTTTTTTTTTAATCCCAAGCCGTACTTAGGCATCCACTACGCCCGCGCGAGATCCGGTTCGGTTTCTGGCAATCGCTTTGATTTTTTTCGGCTTAAGTCGAGCTGATTCGCCCCTCGCTCAACTGCTCTACACCACATTTCACCTGGTCTTCTAGGGAGCCTGCCTCTGTCGACTAGTGGTTTCCAATCCAAGGCGTCTTTGTAATACTGCTGTCTTCTTTGGGCAAGATGTGACCTATCCACTTCCATTTAATTCTCCAGATGAAAAGCGGCTCCATTAATTGTTTTAGGCCGAAAAATATGGCAAATGGTAGGCACCTACTTACTGCAATGGCAATTTTCCAAGTGGAGCCATCCTACAGCAGTATAGAAAGCACGTTTGATCCTGATCCAACCTGATCTTTAAACTGGAACTTTGCTCTCACTTTACTTAAGCGTCGGTCAATGCCTTCATCAGGAGCAACTTCGCTACAAAGGTATGTGAAACTCCTCACAGTCTTAAGTTTTTGGTCGGAAACAATCCCGACACCACAGGCGTGCGCAGGCATACTTAGAACTTTGGTCGCCTTGGCTTCGCCATGTAGCGCGTTGCCCATTTTAGACAGATTAGAAAAACGGTTCGTAAAAAAGACATATGTCCTGAGCGTAGTCAATGTGCTGCAGTGAACTCTATATGGTCCACAGAAGTCCACAGTAGATGCTCCTCCCCAAGTAGCAGCATCCAACACATTCCCCTTCACTAAAAGGAAGAGTAGGGGTGGGAGTAGCAGCCTTGTTGAACTGCTATGAAATATATTTTGTTTCCACTAGTCTTTTGTTGAAATACATTTTAGAATTAGTATTTTTTCAGTCGTTTCTGTTTCTGACGAGGCCTTGCAAGGGCCTATCTTATGAGAATACATGTTCGAAATTCAATCCTTGTCTCAACAATGGTTATTTCTCACAGTGTCTTGGCTTAAGCATAGAGATTACTAACTGATATAATTAATTCTGAGTTTGAAATGAGTTCCGAATCAGAGAATCGATATTCTATTTCACTTACCTGTAAAGGCAGTATTAAACGAAATCGTACTTAATAACTCCATGACGAAATTTGGCAAGCGACAACTATACAACGGTAAACTATTAAGGCGCTTCGTATGATTTCCAAACATAAGAACATTTTTATTGCGAAAGTAATCCCAATTTGGGACTGCACTATAATGCAGAAGAGGTCTTTCACACAATAAAGCGAAAAAGGGTCTGTCCAGAACAATGCATGCGTGGCTAGCTAAAATTTCAAATAGACTTTAATCAGAAATATAGGAAAGGCTATATAACGAATTTCTTCAAACAGACTGTTTGGGAATTCGGATTAGTAATTTGACAGTTCATTAGACGAAAGCTAACCGGAATCACTGGACAGTGGGTGGTTAGAGTAAGTATTACCTTTATGTCTAGCGCCTCGATAGTTTTCCCTCTCTGGCACCAGATGGAAGGAAACAAATCTGACCAGCGCCTGTCCAAAGTCACGATTTATTTCCGGCCGGCTACAATCACCGCTGTATCTCCATCTCTACTAGAAAACAGGGAACAGAATGAAAAATGACACTAAAAAAGGTTTGTGTTCAAACCAAATTTGACAAGGGACGACGGAAAATCGTTCCACAATAAAACAGGCACCGTAGCCGTAATGCTGTTGTCAAAAAATTTTATATAAAATCCTTCGATGTGCTTTCGATCAAAAATTAAGAGTTAAAATTAAATTTTTTGTTCAAAAATATAAGTTAACTGCGGAATTAAATTTTTGCCAACGAACACAACAACTAATATTTGACTTATATTTTTCAGTCAAAAATAACAATTAAATTTAACTTTTTGTTTTGATAAACAAAAACTTTAAGTTTTACTTTAATTTTTTCGGCCAATAATAACAATTAAAATTTGACTTTTGTTTTTTTCGGTCATACATAGCAGTTAATATTTGACCGATCAAGAATAACAGTAAAAATTTGACTTCCAATTTTTGATCAAAATTGAAAGCTAACTTCTAATTTTTATTTTTCCCAACAAAATTGCAGTTAACATTTGACATATACAGGCATGTGTTGGAAATCGCGCGATTTCATCCCCAAACCGAAATGGCAAATCGCAAGAATTAGTTTGAGGTGTGCAGAAATTCACGGGATTTGAGAAAATTCGAACTGAATTCGAACACAGCTGATTAAAAGATAAGTTGAGCACGGCAAAATGCAAAATAAAAAAAAATAAAATGAGTGTTGTATCTGTTTCTGTGTATTTTTGGAGCCTTAATAATTTTGACAAAACTATGAAAAGGTTAGGCGAAAAGTCCTCAGTGACCATTCCAACCTTTTAGACGCTTCCGAATCAGTGCAAGTATATACATATGCATTTTTATATGCAGATCAAACCACGGGTACGGTTTAGTTATTTGTACAATGATTTTGTGTTGTTGTGTCCAAGCGCGTTACCCGAATTTAAAACTTTAGCATACAAATTGTAGTCAAAGTCCGGCAATATAGAAAGGAGAATTCTACTTAATAATACCTAACCTACGCAGAAGGAAGTTCTGCGCAAAAATACTGTGGTCAGCGTAGCCGGACTTGGATTGATCAGTGTTACTTTTCCTTTCGCCTTTTGTAAAATTTCTAGCCAAATCTACATGTTGCTCCACAAAGGCAAGAAAAATTGCTTCTTGAGCTGCACTTTTGTGTTTACCCCTAAACGAATGCTTTTTTTTCTTTTATGAACCCCATTTTGTTTTAAGCTAAATAACGGTAAATTGAAAATATCTCCAAAACTTATCCATAGAATAAAAAATTAACTCGATTTTCGGAATCAGCGAGCAATTCTCTATGGGAATTGGATAGTAATAAGAGCGAAAATAAGGATTTATATTGATTTTACACTATCTTATTCGAAAATTTTCCTTTCAAATTTTTTATAAGATAGCCGATTGACAGCAAATAAATCAAGATAGCTGATTTGGTACTTCACCTGTTTATTTCACCATGGCTTCAAGTATTGAATTTAATTCTGCTTGCAAGTTGAATAGATGGGGTGAGAAGTAAAGGGAAGAGTACACATTCTTCTGTACCGTCAAGGCGTTTCAAGTGTCTTGCTTTGCTTTTGACATTTTCGTCGTTTCCCATATAAAAACAAAAAATGATAATGAACAAGCTCTCCGGTGAGAGTTAACTCGTCAGTGAAAAAACTGCTCTTAATCATCAAAAATTTTTAGTAAGTTTCTCTTTTGTGTAATCAAATCTTGCAATCAATTTTTAACCAACCTCCCGATGAGCTAGATACTTGAGACTTAGCTCAGAACTTGATCGGCTGTCGAGATATTTGAAAAGACCCTACACAAAACTTAACCGTTAATAAAAGTTTTTCTTTAAAAAACGGGTTTAAAATTACTTGCTTAAATTTAATATTATTTAACTAAGAAGCATGACACTGCCTTATTTAAGTACCAAACACACACAAATTCTTTCCGCTTGACTTCCTCA
>NW_016178917.1:0-7561 GCF_001687245.7 Rhagoletis zephyria | reverse complement strand
ACAGATTGCAATGTAAATCATTTGACAGCCAAAGGATAAGCCACAAAATTTTTCTTTATGTTTACAGAAACATAAAAATGTGGCATGCAACATGAAAATGCATGCTAATTGAGCGGTACCAAAATGGAAGCGGCTGCAGTGCGGATCCAAGCGAATGGTGGGTGCCCCAAGAACTTTGCGCTCAGCGCTGCGGGAGATGCCTTCCAGATGCGTCTATAAAGTTGCTACCAACACAGGGAAACAAGCTGTAATGGCGTAATTGGTGTACATGAGAATGCTAAAAAAACAAACACGAAGAATTGAAGTTTGTAGGACAACCTGCTCTGTCTGGCAGCTGGTCGTTTTGCAAGCGGCAATTTATTAAGAAATTAATATGCAACAATTTGTGTGCCCTTTCAGACGATGCGCTTTACAGTAAGTAAGTATGCGGCGCAGCGAAAGACAGGAAAATAGTGCGTCTGCTTGCAACGCCAAATGTGCCAATAAATTAGCTTTTCTCATAAACGCGAACATGTTGTACGTCTACGTAGCAGACATACAGCTGTCGCATGTTTTCATAATTTTAATGAGACACAAAGCAGGATTTACAAAAAGTGCACCAAAAAAAAAATTTATATTGCTACTTAGCATGTATTTTGAAATTTTCTAATTTGAGTATAAAATGTGGGATGTCTCTTCTGGGTCTGACAATGCAGCCTATGTGTAGTTTGCTGGAATAAAGCACACAAATCAAATGCGATTTACATGCCCAGGGAGATAGTCAAAAGTGTTTTCTTTCGAACAATTAATTTCCAATAATGCAGCGCACACACACCGACACCGAGGATAGCCAACACCCACTCCCAACCAATGTAACTTCACTAAGTCCTGGCTTGACCGACCACTTGGCCAAACAATTAACTGAAACTTTGTTTACAACATTTTAATGAAACTTCTAAACTTGAACAACAAATTAAGCATAGAAATTTAATTAATTTAATGCGAGGCCAAAGCAGTTGATAGCGATTTGAGTTTAGTTGCGAAATGCTTTCAAATCAAGCGGCATGCAGCCAGTGTTGCCAGATACATAGTTCTAACTTTACGTTTTTAAAATGCGCTGTTTACGGTTTGTTGGCAAGTACATTTTTAAGATAAAAAGGGGCTATGAAGGAGCAGCTTCTCCTCTTGTGAAACAAACTGTTTCAAGCACAGCAAATGTGCTAAGAATGTTTTCCCAAATTAATGTGATTAAAGTAAAAAATATAGCATAGAAATTGCAGCACTCTTTGTTATTTTTAATCAAAAGATTTCTTAAAAAAATGCTTCAGATATAGTACTAAAGTTGGGGTTTCCCCTCGAATGTAAACAAAAACTAACAATGCAGTATGGAGAAAGTAATGAACCTGAAATGTGATTTAAATGTTTCAGTTCATAAAGTCTGATTTTGTATAATTTAAATTGTCTGGCAACACTGCATGCAACTGACAAATTGCTGGGATGCAGAGGTAGACAGTGGCGTCCAGTAGTCGACGGAAAAGTGGGTAAATAGATGCATCGGTGTTGAGGATAAAGTGGCCCGATATTTGCATATCATGCATAGTTTATCAATTATTTATATGTATGTGTGTATATTTTAAGCTGTGCAAATCTTGACGCTACCACACATATGTTATATGTATGCATATGTATATACGTATATATATCTAAACGAGAGGTTCCCAAACTTGCTTTTCTCGTGGGCCCCTTTCAAAACTTTACTGGTCTGACATATTCCCAAAGCTCATCAAAAAACTTTGCATCGTGGGTGAGTTCCAAAACAAAATTCGGAGTGGCAAAAATAAAAATAAAATATTTTCTTGCGTTCTATTTATTAAAATAATGTGACTACCCAGTTGCAAGTTAAAAAACAAAAAAAAAAACAGAGCTCGTAAAGCCATCAAAGTGCCATCTCGCCCTAAGGAGTTATATTTTTCAAGAGCACTCCATAAACTCCTCTCATGTTCGGCTGGCTCCTGAATTTGCATGTGACGTATTTGTAAAATAGTTTATTTGTATTGATGGCATCATTTTTATTTTTATCGCTCCGCATTTTTAAAACACAGAACTTGAAACAACAAATCCACAAAGCTTCTACTGGTTGCGGATCGAGGAATGCGTGGTCTAAGCTAACTGTGGTCTAAGTAGAGCGAGCTGGTTATGTTTGCCAATATAATTTAGTCGAAGCTTGCATTGTCGAACAAGTTTGGAAGTACTTAGATAGAGGGCTGGCCAATGCCTTAGGTGCAGACACGTAACCTCCTTCCTTTCCACTTTTTTCCACCACGTAGTCTATGGCTTGGAGGATTGCAAATACTTCAGCTGGAAGACCGAAGCATATTCTGTAAGAGAAATGTGAAGTTTATCCCCATTAACTTCGAAAAAGATCCCAGATCCTGGCCCAGAGTCAGTGTGTGAGTTCGGGCTCAGTTCTGAAATTAAACCAGCATTTCCCATAAGGGGGCTCAGCATTATAGACACAAGTGCTCAAAGCTCTGCCGCCAACAATTTCCGCTTCGCCTCACTTAGTCTTATACCAACATCCGTTTCCTTTTAGTCTGCAGGTGGCCTTTAAGGCTTCCCCACCTATGAAGACACAAAGTGACGGTAAGTGCAGCTTTGCATCAGGAGCACTTATAAATACACAACTCAAAAAAAATCGAGTTAAATAAAGAGGCTTCAAGCAATCATTTTGATTCTTTACTATCGAAACCAGATACATTTTCGTGGACCCCTACTTACAACTCGTGGACCCCCGTATTTGTCTAACGCCAACGTAGGCCCCCCGTCGAGTCTCCTGTGGAACCCTGAAAGGTCCTCCTGGACCACTTTGGGAATCACTGATCTAAACTAATGCAAGTCAGAGGATTGCTGTTCACAACCTCAATTCGACAACCACACACGAACGTCGGCGGTCGAAAAACGGGCACGTCCATCAGCAACACGCATACACATCCACACCTACACTCGATTGTTTAAATACGAATACATACATACATATGTACTAGTATATACACGAGCTCTTGCGCAAATAACATTCGAAAATTTCAACAGTTGCAAATGAGTAAACTTCAATCGAATTTATTGAATTATTTAAGCAGTTCGCTGTTGCCATTACCGCCAGCAAATTCCAGAATCACACATGTGCAGCTGCAGTAACGGCAAACGCTCCTAACCAAGCGTCCAGCTGATGCAAGTAAGTACATAGTCTATTCAGCCTACAAAAGGGCAAGGCGTCTGGCTGCATTTACCATTTTAAATACTTACTTGTGTTTGTTCATTTATACATATCTATAGATGTATGTATGTATGTACATGTGTAAGTGTGTATATAGGTAAATCGGTGGTGTGGGCTCTTTTGCAAATATTTGCACGTATGCAAAGTTGATGCGATTTCAGTAAGCAAACAATTGTCGTCGGCATCGTCATCGATAATGTCAGCGGAGCAGTCAAGCGTTAGTATACATACATACACTGTCTGGCTGTTGCATTTAGTGGGTGGGAAAATACCTGTAGCTATGTGAGTGAAAATTGAAGTACGTAAATCAAATTGCAGCGAATGCTTTTACAGTGTTGAAATAATTTATCAATAATAGTCAACACTGCATTAATTTATTAATTACTGTTCCATATATGGTTTTCCTTAATTTGAAACAATTTAACTCGGTGTATCAATTTTAAGCGATTTTTAAGGGGAATAGAATGTAGTCCGTCCATACCATCTGGCGAAAGTATTCCATACTATTCCCATATTTGTAATAAAATATACTGAGCCGAAGTGGATGATGCCTATGGTGACCATATGTAAACACCATGCACTGTGCCCCGTAATCAGTTGAAGCCCACTCCTTAAGACAGGTTTAGTTCTCATTATAATTTCCTTTGCCTTTGCCTTTGTTACTCCCCGCCACAGTGGCGTCAATACAGCCGACCCTTTTCTGTCCAAGAATTCGTCATATACCACTTTCACCGTGACGTTAAATAATTAATTATTTATTTATTTGTTTATTTAGTCATACATATGTAACAAAGGAACACTTGCAGACTATGGAAATAATATAAAATGCAAAAATAAAAAAAGCACAATTTCAGAGGAACATAATGGGAGAGCCTATAGAGTTTGAGAAGGAATTCAGTTATTTTACGGTTCTGTAAATAGGGGCATGGGCAGCATAACTACTACTAACTTCCAGCTTTTAGGGATTTATTTAACGCACACATCCCCGAAATCGAAGAGAAGAGTCACTGCAAAAACGCGTTTTGAAATCAGTCAGTCCGTATTACCTATAGTAACCTGTAATACGATAGCGAAGATCTCGAAGATTATCATTTCAACGAAGAGGAACTCGAGCAGAAAGCTCCAACGACTCGCACATGTATGGGAGAGAGAATGAGTAAGCCAATAGGTAAGAAAGAGAGGCGTGGGCATGCCTGTATTTGGCCCCTGGCGATTATTTCCACCGATTAGTCCAGATCGTTACCAAAGATGGACCCAGGGAATTGGTTAGAATTGGTAGACTTGGAATTCTGACGGGTATTCTCCTTATAAAATGAATATGGTCGAACTAGTTACATGTGTGATTCGCCCTTTCAAACGCCTTCTCATCTAGGTACATCTGAAGTGCGTCGCCATTTACTCTAACGTTTCTTCTTTTATTAATCCAAGAATTTTATTTATAATAATATATATACTTATGTACATACATATATTTAATCTTTTACTTCTTACGAAGTAATTAATACACATATACAAATGTAAGTGTCTATATATAGGATTACGCGAAAAGTTTCTTGAATAAACTTGTTTATAAGTAATACATTCATTTCTTCGTTCTTGAATAAAGAACACGCTTGGGCATGAATAAACTATTCGAAATGTGTCGCATTTGCCAAAACTTTAGCTATTTTTAGATTCAATTCAACATTTTAATCCCCTGCGCATCGTTTTCGAATAAAAATTGTGCTGGCAGCATTTGTTGCATCAACTAATTGCCGTGCCTTCAATAAATAAATGTCGAATAACAACTAGTAATATCTGCCACAAAACAAGCAAGCGAGCAAGCAACTAATATAGACGTGTGCGAATGTGGTTTCATGCAACATTTATTGTCGCTCCTTTTAGTCTTACGGCAAACAATTTTGCATCTTGGCACTGTGACAGTACAACAGTTTGGCGATTCTTATGCACTCTGCATGCCAGGATTCTGCGACACATCTTCTTCCTCTTCCACTGCGGCACTGCGGCACTGCTGCACAGCGTTCTGTGCATTGTGTATGTATGTAGATACTAAGCTATTTTGTCTGCATTAATGAATGGAAATGACAAGTTGCGTCCCGGTTCCACTCGGTGGCAAATAATTTTTAACATACTTACACTCAGTTGATGCCTAATTAAAATTGTAAGTTCCAATGTTTTTTTTTATTCTGGCAAACATAAATACATTGCGAAATGTGCCGCAACTTGAACGACAACAACAAAAACCAAGTCAACTATGCATAAATTACAGTCAAGTGTCATTTGTAATGACACAAAAATATTGCTGTATTTATGTATATGTAGTCTTTGAGTTGACATTTTCTTTGGCTGCTGCTGCTGCTGCCAGGTCGATGAAGTTGTTACATTTTTACTTTGCGTTAATTGTCAGTTACAACGCGGCGTCTTTTCGCTACTTGGTGCATTCGTATGTGCTTTGTCTCCTTAAATTTTTTCGTTTTTCCTATTCTTTGAGACATGTCTATTATTTTTTAGCCTGTTATAGATTTGTGAGGAAACTTTATACTTGAATTCAGTAAAAATAAAAAATTAAGGGCATGTGTGAATCGGTAACAAAGTTCTATGGGGAAAGCTGTTGAATAATATTTTTAGTATGTTGAGAGAGTTTTGCCAATCTGCTGTGTGAAATGAAATATTTTTTGACAGCAGTAAATTTTTTATAACCGCAGATTTATGCGGAATAAAATATTACAAATTGAAGTGAAATTAATATTTTAAGAAAATATCTACCATCGTTGATTGCAAATCATCAATTTAAGCTTTTATTTCACGAGAAATTATACACATCAACAATCTTTGCGATTGTCAAAATTTTCTATGCCTTTGTCAAAAATTTCCTAGCCTCATGAGCTACTGAAATTTTATTCACTTCATAGGTAGAGGCGGCGAAACATCGATGTATGCTACCATCGAAAAAATAGGGCGTTTAAATTAAGTTAAGTTAAAATTAAGTTGGTACTAAAAGTAAGTTATAGCGTTTTTGACAGATAACCCATTAAAAATTACGTCAAAACGCCGCAAGTTACTTTAAGTATGAACTTAATTTTGACATGAATAAGTCCGAATAAGTTTTTTCAAATAAAATAAATCAAAAACACCTTTTGTGGTAATATGTAAGCATTCCAAATATGAACCATATTGGACCAAACCGGCGCCATCTAGTGGATTAATTCGTCTTTCATATTACATTGTCATCGGGTTTTGCGCCAAGTTTAAAGTTTCAAGCCTCTAGCTCATCGGCAAATTGGTTAAAATTGATAGCAAAATTAGTAAGTGAAGTTAAATAAAAGCTTGTGGATACGTAACATTTATATTCAATGGCATTAACATAAGACTTTTAAAAAGAGAATGGCGTTCTCTGTGGTATAGTGGTTAGTAGTGGGCGCTTCCACTCTGCAGTGCCTGGATTCAAGCCCTGGTCATAGCAACATCGCAAAAAAAATATAGAGAAAGGGTTTTTTCTTAACAGCGGTCGCAACTCGGCAGGAAATGGCAAACCTCCGAGTGTTCTTCTGCTATGAAAAACAGCTTCTCATAAAACTACAACCGCCGTTCGGAGTCGGCGTAAAACTGCCCGCCAAAAAGCGGAGGAGAAGCTCGGCCGAACACTAACATATATGTAAGCGCCAATCTAATATTTTTATTATTATTATTACATTTTTAAAAAGAGATACACGATTTTTTATTGAAAGTCTTGAAAAATATTTTGATTTTTTTTTGAGAGGTTATAAACTAGAAACTAATATAACTTCATTTTACATACGCAAAGGTAAACAAAAGAAAAATCGATAGTCGCCATCAACCATCGATGTTTCGATCGATGATAGTGCCACGATGTTTTTTCCACCTCTACTCAGAGTTGTCAAAAATTTATTCGCCGCGAATTTTGTTACCGATTCACACATGCTCTAACTAATACAAATTTACAATAAACATGTGTAAATTTGTACATTTGTTTTTACATATATGTATACATTTGATTGCATCACTCCTTATACGGAAAAAAATCGGTACTGGTTTTCCACTGGAATTATAAAACCTATTATATTTTAAGATTTCCACCAAAATATTTCGAAAAAATATTAACATTTACGTGAGCTGGACCGATTTGAAAATATCTATAAAAATGGAGGTTTTTATGAATCAAAATAGTTTCTTAAAGTTTTTTTGAATAAAAAAATCCCATCCCATGACAAAACAGTTTAAGCTTAAAACATTTGCATAAAAATAAAAAAAACAAGTAAGAAAGTCTAAGTTCGGGCGGAGCCGAAC
>NW_016178916.1:0-7561 GCF_001687245.7 Rhagoletis zephyria | reverse complement strand
CAATAAAAATGAATGTGAAAACAAACGAGCAATCAGCACGCATTCATGGAGCATACTTGCCACTAACAATAAGTACAACTCAACTAAGGAGTGGAGAAGAAAAGGTACGAAAAAAAATCGACAGTAAACTTAGCATTGGCAATTGAATTAATCAAACTAGATAGACTGACTGTTCTTCAGTTGGGGCTATGCCTAGCAGAGAGTATGAAAAGTGAATGTACATAGCCAACAGGCGAGCAAGGGACTGATGTACATGTGGTGGTCTGGAATTTGTCAGACGGGTAACTCTTGAAAAAGCCCTTCGGCTTCCAATTAGTATATCCGTTGCGATGTAAGGAAAATATTATTGCAATTAACTAAGCCCTACTTATTTATGTATCTTCAGACCATTTGAAACTGACATTGAATTCAGTTAATCATGCTATAGCGATGGTGCTTAGCTCGAGATTCTCAAAGTAGTTGTACCAAATAAAAAACTATCTACATACCTAGAGGCTGGGCCAAATACCAATGTCAACGCGAATAACATTTTTTTATTGTTTCATATAGTAAAATGCATATATCTTAT
Organism: Rhagoletis zephyria; assembly: GCF_001687245.7. Taxonomy (NCBI): domain Eukaryota; kingdom Metazoa; phylum Arthropoda; class Insecta; order Diptera; family Tephritidae; genus Rhagoletis; species Rhagoletis zephyria. Next base: position 6,993 of record NW_016178916.1, on the reverse strand, counting down.
AACTGTTTTGCAGATTGTAAATAAGTTCTTGGATATTCATAACGGAGGAGTTTCATCAACCGTTTTTGGGAAGGGAGTTCAGTGGCCGGCCGTCCTGGAAGAAGTGCTCATCAAAATATTCGCAATGAAGACAACGGGGAAACTGTGCCACAGAGTGTTGCAAATGAGCTATCTGTGTCGCCTCGTCGTCATTCCAGCGACGATTTCGGTATTTCCAGAACAACATTTCGGAAAATTTTAAAGTTTGATTTTAAGATGCACCCTTACAAAATTCTAGTTGTGTAAGCACTGCTACTTTTTTGCGAACGTTTAATTTAAAAAAATTCAGATTTCCCTTGACCACCTCGTTCACTAGATTTAACTGCGACCGACGTTTTTATATTCATATTTAAAAGACAAAGTGTATGAATATTTGAGACAAAATCAGAGCCTACGATACACAATAAAAAATAGTAGATATTTTTCTGCTGTAATTTTTTCATATATAGTGCCTCTTAATTTCCATAAAATGTACTTCATATATAAAAAAAAATTTATTACATTTAATTAAATAATTATACGTGTTTAATATTAGTAGATCTTTTTTGGCCACCTGTACCGTTACAGCTCAACCGGCATGAGTTACGAATCGGTCGTCCATTTTACCTAAAAATTGTTGGTGTAAAATTGCATAACTTAGGGATGTGTGCACTGCGCCAACACCACTGAACTAGAAAATGTAAATTTTTAGATTAATCCATAAAATAAAACACCTACAACTTCCTGCACAAAAGAGTTCCTTCCAACTCATCGACTTTCGCCTAAATCTACCAAGCACACGCCCTCTACACTCTACGATGTAATATTTTATTTTGTTATTTATTCTTCAAGGTGATTGCCCGAACGAGCACAAGGATATGTCAGTGTATGTGTAGTGGTGACTGTGTGACTTCAATCTGGTTGAGTGCAGCCAGTCAGTCAGTCGTGGTGCTGAGGTGTTGATTTTATTGCCGATTTTTAGTATTTCATCTGCAAGTGCAATCATACACCTACATACATTCACGGGTTCACAAAGCACAACAAACGTGTGCAGGAGTGTGTTTGTGTGTGTGTGACTGCACGCGTTGCCATTTCATTTTTATTCGGGTGTGTATTCGACGTTCCACACTAAATATGAGCAAATACCCAATCGAAGGGTGTCAATAAGCCTCAAATTATGTGCATAGCAATGTACATATGTTTGTAGATGTGTTGCTGTGTGTGTGGGTGCGCTCTGGCGTCAGAGGCTTTATGTGACTAGCCTCATCGGCTCAACCTTCACCCAATTGCCTGCCTGCTCTGTATTGAATCACGTGCACACGTACACACATACCTTCATACGTTAATATTGCAATAGGGTCGATTTTTTCACAACATATAAGGTGATTCAGAAAGACAGCAGATTTTCTTTTATAAATAAAACAACACGAAAGCAATTGCAATGCAAAATAATATTTTTCTGTCAATTTCCATATTAAATTATAAAAATAATAATAATTTTTCACTTAAATTAGTTTTGTGAAACTGGCTATTAGTTTACCAAAGCCGGTAGTACCAATTGTTTGAAAAAAATACCAAACGCCACCAAAGTTTGTTCAGTTCATACAGTTGGTATACCAAGAGACATTCGCCATTTTTGGAAAATTCAGTCGTCTTTTAGGCAGAACATATTATCCCTATCATGCTTATGAATTGTATGATGAAATCTCCAAAAACGTTAATTTGAAATTAAATCTCTATATTATTAAACGTGCGATACCACAAAGACGTGACCCCGGAGAGATGCATCACTCTTGAATCACCCTATACATAGATCCTATGTATTTATATCATACATATATATCCCAAAGTTATTGCTTCACTTTGCAATTCTATTTACTTTTTGATTTCTATATGTATATATTTGTTTTTGGCGGCCACCTACCTCCCACCTCGCGCTTGCCCGTTCGTTACTTTGCCTGTTTGGTGGTGTGTAGAAAAATTTTATTACGTTCTGTTACCAATTTTTCATAGCTTAAGCTTAAGTTGTTGCTGTTTTTTATAGCAGATATTCATTATTTATTCTTTGGATTTCGTTTTTTTTTTTTTTTGAATATTTTATTCTTTATTCCGATTGATTTTGGCGCATTGCTTTAGTAAGATACGTAAATAAGTACGTAAGGATATGAATGTGAGGATTAACGTACATACATACATACATGCGTAGATGTATACCTACCCCGCAGAGAAACCGCGTACTAGTGAATCAAATATCTAGTTCCGCATATTCCCGTTACTCTCCTGAATTTCACATCAATCAGCGCAATCTTGTATTCTATCGGACTTGTACAGCAAAAGTTCGGCACTAGTGCGTTTCCCGATAGGGTTATGGGCATATTTGAATGTATTTATCAAAGCGGTGAGATGGAAATTTTCTTTGCATACTTTTTATTTGGCAAGCAATGAAACGTAAAAACCGTGATTTAATATCCACTGTTATTCATATGTATTTATTCATGTAACGGCAGTAGCACTCTTTTGAATCTATTTTCATTAAAACAACTAAATACTGCGAGTTTAAAATACATAAACATTTACTTAATCACCGGGTTTTTTTAGAATAGCTGAGACAATACATATGTATGTAAGTATTTTGTTCATAGATCGAGAGAACAGGAAACAGAGAAATCGGCGTTGAGATCACTGATATACTACGAAGCATAAAATTATTTCAAATTTAACATCAAAAAATATTCAAATAAACGCACTAGCCACAGGCAACCTCATATCGATAAGCTATACCGTGGAATTTATGCAGAACTTGAAGGAACAGTACATGGCCTATAATAGCGATGTTTAACGCCAAATTTCTTAATGACATCATACATAGTATGTTTTATAAAAAAGAAAAACGAGGGGCAGATATTGGAGAATGGAACGAATAGGTAACGTTGACATAAGAAGGATATACAAAAGAACTGAGCGCAATATATGCCATGGCAACTAATAGCTGGTGCATATGTAGGTACTAGAGAGATCTGGTGGAGAAAACCCGAAGAGAATACAAACGAAAAAGCCGAGCAAGGAAGGAAGCAAATATGTAGAAGAAAAGATTAGGCGACACTAAGATACTATACTGGAAAATCGAAGTACAAACTAGCAAGGATTAAGATTGAGATTATGATTAGAAAAGCTCTTAATTTTTATTCAGAAAAATGCTCATATAATACCCGAAGGCATTTTTTGTTAACGTCATCAGTTCTGCGCCGTTCATTCGATTGGCATGACTGAGCTGTCAAATTAAAGGACTTGGCCTATAGATCTGAAATAAGGTTTTATTTTTCGAAAGAGTTGCCGCTTGTTAAAAAGTTTGATTCAAATTTTTTAGCAGGTTAAATCAGTTATAATATGTGTGTCAAACAAAATTTTTTTGAAAAGGATTTACATAAGTGGCCGCTGTGGCGTAGTGGTTGGCAGAGCGCGCTAACATTCCGGCATTCCGCAGACATTTGGCCAAACTAACATACTTATGTGTAAACGCCAATATATAATTATTATTTTGTTAGTTGATGTTTTTATTTACTTACTTATTTATTTATTTATTTAGTCTAAAAGCTTACTACTTGTAGGAGGGGTTTCCACCTGTTTAAAAAGTCACATTCAACTTGAGTTATGTGAATTGAGTAGTTTAAACATGTACAAAATTATGGGTTACCACATCACGAGTTTATACGAAAGATATTTGAAGAGGTTTTAGCTTGAAAATATTTTGAAAGAGTCGAATTATATTAAACACAAGTTATACGAAATATTAAAGTACGAGTGTCAAAGGATAGAGTGTTACAAAATTTTTAGTATGAACATTTAGAGTATTCTTAAGGCATCTGAAGAGGGTTGCCACCTGTTTAAAAAGTTAAATTCAAATTATTTAATTAGTTAAATTCGTCCTAAGAATATGGATATCAATCGATATGGTTCTGAAAAGGTTTTATGCCCAAACATTTCTAAGTATAGTGTTGCCATATGTTTAAAAAATAAATTCAACTTAAATTGCACTATTTGGTAGTTAAAATAGATATTAGAATGTGGTTGTTCGGCGAAAGGGGTTTACGAAGATTTTAGTTTGAAAACTCAAATTAAATTAAATCATGCAATTATATGAAATTTTAAAACATGGATTTCAAACGATAGAATGTTAGAAACCTTTTTTCTGAACACTTAGAATTATGTCGAGGTATTTGAAGACGTTTGTAGTTTTTGAAGCTACAACTTTTTTATCGTTACGGGGTGATTCGAAATTAAGGATACCAAACCATGCGACACTTCTTTTCACTCAAAAATGGCTGGCCGGATTTAGGTTAAATTTTTCACAGGAATCGTTAATAGCTCTAGCTAAAATTTGGAATATTTTTTGTTTTTCTTTTCTAAAGAGACTTTCCACCTGTTTTAAATATAAAATTCGACTTTGGCGTTTTAACGGCATGCGGGGACAAAGTAATACGAGTAATAGAGGAAGCAGATTCTTTTTTTTGGGGTTTGAAGTGATGACATGAGGACTCAGTAGTCCCCACAAATCAGGTTGTACGTCTTAGTATGGTATATTCTTGCTGCTATGAGTGATGTGTAGATGTCTCGAACGTTGCTCCACTGATGCACACAGGTAATACCAGTAGGCCAGAACCGCATACATGAGTTTCTGCTTTGCTATGTGAGTTTCTGCTTGCTTTCTTTGTCTTAGTATGGTACTTATATTCTTGACGAGTTTCTGCTTTGCTATACAAGTTTCTGCTTTGGTTTCTTTCTTGTGTATAGTTTTTACAATTTTCATTGGCAATAAACGAGCGTGATTTTAGCAATCACATTAACCGATGGCGGATTTGGTAGGCTAGGGCTTAGTGGAACGAAAATTAGTTATATAAATGAATATCGTTTTAGACACAATTTGGGGGTTTATAGCAGTAAAATGTTATAATTAGACTTAAGCGGATCATACATTAAAAGGTAAGTTTAGCTTTCTGTATAAATTTAGCGAGCTGAGAGATTTTGGCTTGATCATTACTTTTAAAAACGTTTTCAAAATTGTTATAGAGTGAGAATACATCGAATTGTTGTCTAATGTTCGCATGCCTTCTGCAGTGGAAGGTCTGATGTACATAGTTATCAGATTGACCACAGTAGCATCTATGTGAGTTGGAGGCTTTTATTTTGACCAAGTACGCTTTATCATATGTGTGACCCGACAGTATTCTATTTATAGTTTTGATCTCAGTTGGCGATAACGAACTTTTTTTGAACCAAGCAAATTTCCTCCTACAAGGGTGTGTGGCTGCAAATAGATTGGGTTTGAGATTTGAGTATTCTAAGAAATTGTTGTACCATTCATTAAAAATAATGTTCTTGATTTGATTAGTGGTTTCCTCTATCGTGAGTCTAGCACTCTTAAGCATTCCCTCAGTGGTTGCTCGTTTGGCTAAGGCATCAGCCCTTTCGTTGCCTGAGATGCCTACATGGCTTGGGGTCCAAACCAGAGCTACTTCAGCTAGGTCGGCCTCACAAATTTTCTTGTGGATTTGATGTGCAATGCTGTTATTTGTATTTGGGTCTTTAAGGATTTGGCAGGAGGTTAGGCTGTCAGTAAAAATAACAACTTTTTCTTGATTGTCATTTATGGCAATAGTAATTGCCTCGTCAATAGCATAGAGTTCACCAAAAGTGGATGACGCCCTGAAATCAAAGCAGTAGAGGTGTTCAGTATTTTTAGAGTAGTTATATACTCCAAAACCGGTATTTTCTTCGGTTATAGACGCAAATTGAAATATTTGCATGTGACTGTCATTTATATCATGTAGTTTGGAGGTGTAGATGTTGAAGAGAAGCGGTGACAAGCAGCTGCCTTGAGGTAAACCATTGTAAATATCAATTGTGTTGTTTCCAATGTTTAGGACTCTGTGGGCAAGGAAGTTAGTGATCCATTCCGTGTACAGGCTTTCAACATTCAGATCAGATAGAAGCTCCCTGAGAATTTTAATGTCCACGCAGTTATACGCATTTGAGATGTCTGTTGAACAAAAGATTACTTGTTTTTTGTTGGCTTTTTGCAAATTTATGTAGTGTAAGATGTGATTTACGCATACAGCAGACGATTTTGTTTTTCTGTACGCAAAAGAGTTGCTGGGTAGGCTATTGTTGTCCTCCACAAAAGAGTCCAATCTTTCTTTGATGCAAGAATTAATGAGTTTGAGTAACACCGATATTAAAGCAATAGGTCTAAAATTGTTGAAATCATTGAGGTCCCTGTCCCTCTTAGGGATAGGTACTATTTTGATGGTACGCCAGTGGTAAGGGATTTGGTTAGATAGGAATAGGTCATTTAAAGCTGTTTTTAAGGAATTCAGGGTTTGTTCCGGAAGAGTTTTGAGCATTTTGTAGGTTATTTTATCAACCCCAGCAGCTGAATTTTTTTTCCTTTTGTTCAGACTAGTTTGTATCTCTTCAAAGGAAAATGCTAGGTTGGGGTCTGATACTATCTCTNTAAAGCTGTTTTTAAGGAATTCAGGGTTTGTTCCGGAAGAGTTTTGAGCATTTTGTAGGTTATTTTATCAACCCCAGCAGCTGAATTTTTTTTCTTTTTGTTCAGACTAGTTTGTATCTCTTCAAAGGAAAATGCTAGGTTGGGGTCTGATACTATCTCCATGTTTGCGTCAAACCTTGTTTCTTGTGCTGGGACCTGGCTATTAAGCATATTTAAAAAGTCAGCGTCATTGTCATGATTCCACTGATTGTTACTATTTTGACTAAAATCTCCTCTTAGGGCTTTAACAAAACGCCATGCATTCATCCCCTTCTCAACATTTATTTCCTCAATCTTACTGGTGAAATTCGCTTTTTTGGCCTTTTTGATTGCCTTTTTCCACTCCTTTTGTAGCGTCAAAAGGTGTTCAAAGTTACTTGGGCTAGGAAAATTTCTCGCTTTCTTGGTGGCAGCAGTTAACAGTC
>NW_016178914.1:0-7562 GCF_001687245.7 Rhagoletis zephyria | reverse complement strand
TTTTGTTGAATGTTTTATTGGCGTGAAACAGTGTTGCCAGGTTATTGCAGTAGTTTACCCTCAAGGGCATGCCATTTTCCCCTAGATTTTCCTTGTCAATTGTACATAGTGTATTTTAGTTTTCTTTGAGTACACATTTCAGAGGGATTATATTTTTCATTACACTTAAACTTTTAGCCAACTCTAGTTCTTATTTGTTATTTAGCACCAAAACTGACATATTTACATATATGGGCATTCCCATGGTGGCGCACGTGACAGTCGTACGATTTCAATGTGATACAAAAAAGGAATACCATTTGTTTTCTTTAACTTTTTTGGGCCATTGTATAGCACATAATTAGCTCTATATTTAACCGAAAAATGAAATCAATGGAACTGCTTGGTCTTGAAATATAAGCATTTAAAGAGAGTGTCGTTACGTGACAAAAAATGGAAGTTGATTTTTTCTTTTCTTACAAAATCGCAAAACTCTGCGAATTGTGGATGGCTATTTTCATGAAACTTATTTTAATATGATTTGGAGCAATTCTAGTTGTTTTTAGAGTTTTTTGAATTAATGCAAATTGTTTCAATTCTCTTTTACAACCCCAAGTGTGAAACGTGACGTGACGTGGCGTCACGTGACATAAATTTCCATCGTTATATTTTTGTTAATATTGCTTTTAAATGAATTTTTAACGCAAATAAAACATGTATTTTATGTAGAATATACTTTATATTTTGACTTCAGCGCCAATTCAGGGTCAATTTATTAGAAATCTATGATTTATTATGTTTCAACCACATACGCCAAATTCGAACCAAATCAGACCATAAATACGGTTTTTCGAAATATCTCGACCTTGGCACCACCTAGGAAGACCATTTTATGCAAAGATGATTCTACTTACACAGCCAGTATATATTTTAAAAAGCAGACAAATCGGCCCTTAAATACGTTAGATATAAAACTTTTATTTTTTTTGTCGTGGTGGACCTTCCGCTGGAAACACCCTTATGTATATACAGAGGTTTGCGTTGGAATTGAATTTGAAGATATAGTTTTATGTACATATATAAAACTATTCACATAGATAACGGACTATCCCCTAAAATCCTTTTTGAATTTCCCCTAGACGCATTTTCTTCCCTGTAAAACTTTCCCCTAAATATTTGGTCACATTAAATTGATCCCTAGGGCAGTCGAAAGTCTCTAAATCTAGGGGTAAAACTGCTGATCTGGCAACACTGGCGTGAAATACGTTTTTTTACTCTTTTATACAAAAAAAAATACAATTATCCCAACGTTATAGTAGGAGTACAGAAACAAAAATTACACCGAGTCAAAAATTCAGCTGCTCCGATAACACTACGTTATATGAATTCGCCTTGGTTTATCCTAAATGAGTAAAAACTATCTAATATTGTTTCTTTTAAAAAATCTACAAACTTCTACCATTTTTTGTGTGTAAAATATACCACTATTGATTTTTTCGAAGTCCGTGCACTGATCATAACCCTAAACCTGGTATCCTGCTCTCCCTAAGCTAAACAGTATGTTTATTTAATAAATTAAAATACAATCTTACTCTTTATGTTTTCTTAAAGAAAGTTCTTAAACAATGACTTGCCTATATAGCAATGGTATCCTTCAGGATATTAGTTTAAGGCTGCCACTTATTTTCGTATATCAAATGAAAGGTGTCAAAAGAGAGAGGTTTAAGCAAGCTTAATTTCGCAGATGTTTAATCAATTTTTTTTTTTTTTTGTGAAAAAACTGATTGTGTTCGACTGGTTTTAGTTAGCATCCTTTTTCATCGGTTTTTCTTAACCGAATTGAATAACATTTTCAGAGTCTGAAAAACTGCAGCTATACAAAAGTAAAATTTGTTTACTAAGCCCTATTTAAGAAGCATTATTTTATCCAAATTATTTGTGTGAGCAGAACATGCACCAAAGCAAATAGCCAAATGGAATGTACTGTAGATATATATAGATTAGGTTGGTCTTTAAAATCATATGAACGATTTTTTTTTGTCTCATCCCCTCAATAGGTAATACCAGGGTAGAAGATTTTACATATATATTTTGGTCCCGATTGAAGTCGGTTAAGGCGTGTCGCACAAGGGGCCGATGTCAGATTCCTCTATGAAGACTGAACAAATTTAAACAACTTGTTTTCATTTAATACATATATAAATACCTACTTAAATATTTCCAAAAAATATATAAATCTTAGTACATATGAACATATTTTTGGTACCGTCTTTTCGGTTATAGACAGCTTGCAGTCTCCTTTTTATTGATTTGAAAAGATTTTTGCACACGTAAGAACTAACCTTGTTCCACTCTTCTTGCAATGCATTCTTCAACTGATCATTCATTGTGCACAATCTGGCCTGTATCCTGCATCTTAGTTTTGGTCACTACTCCTGGTGGAATTTAATGTTGTCTGTAATATTTAATTTTTGCACAGTTTCTTTAAAATCGTTTTTAAAAATCGCCAAATATGCAGGACTCAAACATGCGTTGCCAAGGTGTTTTTTTAAATATTAAAATAGTTTATCGATTTAAAATTTGTTTGTTAATTTTTTATAAAAACCTTGTTCATGCTATAACCAAGATAATATAAAAAATAGTTTAACACTTTATAAAAAAAAAATTTAGAAAATTTAAATAAATGCAACTTAAGTTTTTAGAAGATGTTTATAAAAACTGCATATAGCCTACAAAATTTTAAAGTGCATGTTTATTGCAGTTTAGAATTCGCGGTGATTTTTAATCCTTCTTTTTTTGTTGCTGCTCGTATTATTCAAACTAGAATGAGTGAGTGTGAACACCATAGTCATTACTTCAATTTAAACTTTAATCGCTTCATATAAATTGCATGTTTCTACATAACACATATATGTACTATTTTTTAAATATGCAAACAATATTTGTGCGCTTATAAAATATTTAGGTCACCACAAGTAGCGTGTCGTGGTGCTGCAAACGGACAGCCGCCGTGTCGTAATATGCGTAATAGTTTACTTAAATCAGATCCACGTTGCAGTGACTTCGTTTTGCCACTGGGCATTCTTTCGAATCTCCTGCATAGCCATCTCTACCTTATTTACGCACACACTCACAATTATATTCGCATGGCATCCCAATTTCACCTCAACTGAATTCATGTCCACTGCTGGCTTGGTTTTTGGCATTGTTACACGCCATATACATAGGTTGGAACTGCTGGCACACAAATCTGAGGTACACCACACCCCACCACAGGGCATTACCCGCAAACAGTTATAACAACAGAAACAGCACTTAAAGCTCCTTTCGACTGCAGGATTCGAATTGATGTATATGTGGCTTTTCATGCCCCAGTAGTGCGTAACAAGTGAAAACGGCTGTCATAATATGTTCGTACATACATACATATACGCCCGGGGTTACACATAAGTGATATGGAGTCATTTTGTATTAATAGGGTGTGCGCGCGCCTACAGCGTCGCTTGAACAGCGCCCTCTTTTGAATCTCAGCATTGACAGTTTTCCTTTTTTTTTTTTTATACATTTTTTATAAAAATATAGTAGTATATTATGTAATAAAAACCATGTAAATCCAATTTTCAAACTTTAAACAAAATTTATAAAAATTCAACAAAATTTCAAACTTAAAAAAATTTGGAATTTTTTGGGTATGTTGTTTGGTAGCCAATTAAATCCTAAAAATCGCGTTGATTTTTGAGAATTTTTTAGCCGACGGTGGCACGCATTTTCTTTCATACAAAGTTCATATGTATGTATGTATGTATATTCACCTCCTTTTACTTTTTTTATTTTGATTAAATTTTTTGTTGGTTGTGTTAAAATATGATACATTTTTATACAAAAATGTTATGAAAATTAAGGGTCGTTTTCTCTACCATTTAAAAATAATTTTTTTTTTGTGAAAAAATGTGTTTGAAGGTCAGATAAATTGTGAAACCTACTTAAGAAAAGGGCACTTCAATAAACCAAATGAAAGCTCTCTATACTGAGGATCAAAATAAGATGCTATTAAACTAACCGGTCCTGTACTATGTATGTATGTATACGTTGGCAAGCCTGTGCCAACGACATTTACCTGTTTTTCCAGCACCGGCAAAAACGGCACTGATACCAAACTACGACAGGGTATCCAAAACTATAAAATACTACTGTTATTGCCATTGTTGCTTTAGTCAACGCCAATGGCATTGTGGTTTTTTTAATAAGAAAAAAACTGTTTACTGAATAATGGCGCCACTTTTTGCGAGTCAAACTAAATCACAAAAAGTCGAACGACAAAAGAGTTAGGGCATCAGAAGTCAAAAATCAAATGAAACTTCGTAACTGGCAGCAATAGCGTTGCCAACATCCAAGTATCACCTTGTGTGTAGACAATACCACAACAATGGCGATATTGTTAAACAATTTTAAATGGCGTACTGTGTCGAGTGGCAGAGAGCGTCGCACACATATACTAAAGCATATATTGCGTAAGTTTGTAAGTAGGATGGCTGTTTATCAGACCACTGTGTTTATGTGTGAAAAACAACATGAAAATACTGGAAACAGTAGTTCGTTATATCGAACTAATTAAAAGCGGCACATCAAAAAACAATGAAACAAACAGTTATGCAAATTAAATGCGTTCATAGTGGGGAAATGTAATGTATATATATATAGATTAGCGCTTACACATACGTTAGTGTTTGGCCAAGCTTCTCCTCCGATTTGTGGCGTGCGCCTTGATGTTGTCACACAGAGCGGAGAGACCTACAGTTTTACGCCGACTCCGAACGGCGATTGTATTTTTATGAGAAGCTGTTTTTCATGGCAGAAATACACTCGGAGGTTTGCCATTGCCTGCCGAGGGACGACCGCTGTTAAGAAAAAACCTTTTTTCTATACTTTCTTTGCGATGTTGCTTTGACCAGGGCTTGAACCCTGGCGTTGCGGAATGGAAGCGCGCACTGCTTACCACTACACCACAGCGGCCGACGAATGTATAGTAATCGAAAAAAGAACAAGTAAAACAACCCTTTCCACATTCGGAAATGCATTATTTTCCCCACGGCGATATTCTAAGAAAAGCTTTGGTTTTTGGATACATTACAACGCTGATTACATAGTTAACAGTAATAGAATCGAGAACTCCTAAAAAATACATTACACTGTTTATCACACATTTTTCACATATACTATTTTTCCGACTGAGTTGGTTTGCTAGCCAAGTGGTAAGAGGATCATACTAATGCGCGACAAAACTATGTTCTCCCTGGAAACCTTGCGATTTGCTCTCTCTTAGCACTGGATTGGTTGAGTTATCTCTGCTATTTTCATCTTAATTCCGGTAAGGAATTCAATAACAAATTGCTGTCGATTGTCGATCCGAACTAATAAAGTCTGCGCGGAATAAAAATGTCCTATACAAAAATTAAGATACATACATATGTTTTAAAGCGGTTTCCAGATTTTTGGAAACTAAAGCATTTTATTTCTATAGATAGATGTAAAAAATTCAAGTTTTCTATCCTCCAAAATATAAGCATGGGAGCATGGCACATTCCACAGGCGTGAAATTTTTAGTCAGCTATAACTGCGAAACCATAAGTTACATGAGTTGGTGTGGAGGCATTGCCAGAGTAGGGGTTTGCAGTAAACTTAAAGGGGGTGAGTGTTAACTGGTGGGCTTGGCACCTCCCACAAACGTAGTACGGCGGCGAAAATGTAAATAGGGAGAAGGCATTTTAGCAAGGTTTTTTTTTGTTTAAAATATATTCATTACTATTCTATGAAAATACAAGCTTATCCTTATTTGGCTCTGTAACCGCCTAAGCGATTTTGCCCGAGTTCAACAAAGCACGCCAGTCACGTACCTGACGGCAATTGGAAATGTGGAGTGAAGCCAAGTCCTTCACCACTTGGTCTTTCCAACGCAGAGTTGAATACTTTCAGAGCTGCAGCGTTTCTGTCCTTTCGAACGACATGATCTAGCCAGCGTAGCCGATGAATTTTAATTCGCTGCACTATGTCTATATCGTTGTAAAGCTCATACAGCTCATCGCTAAATCGTCTGCGGTATTCGCTATCACCAAGGCGCAAAGGCACGTAAATCTTGCGCAGAAGCGCAAGAGCCGCTTGATCAGATGTTTTCATGGTCCATGCCTCCACGCCATACATCAGCATAGGCATGTTGAGTGATTTTTGTACGATGATAGAAGACTTTACTTCTCAACTACCTACTCAGTTCAAAGTAGCACTTGTTGGCTAGAGTGATTCTCCGTTTATTGGCGTTAATGCTGGTTCCCATATAAACGAAGTCGTCTTTTTTTCAACCTTGTAACTGTAAACAGTGTGCAATGCGGGTATAGTCGTTGTTCTGGGCATTAATCAATACCAACTCTTGCACCCTCGTCCGCGCACTTTGGTCAACGTGAGCAACCCATGTGCGAGATGCGTCAACCAATCCGAGTGAAGCAAAAAGAGAGCGAGCGTCGATGGGGCTATTCCGACATATTCGTTTTAAAGGCTCACTTAAGTCTGCAGCGTCTGTTCACCAGTAGATGCGGCTGCTAGCTGGAGTCTGTATTTGAGCAAGCGGCGCGCTATATAAACCTCTATTCGGTTAAGAAACGTGCGTGAACGCGATTAAAAAAAATATAACAGAACGTGAGTGTGCCTGAATTACAAAGCCATGAACGTGATCCAAAATCACTCATGCGCGCATTTGTAAGATAGACATAGTACAGCGAATTAAAATTCAGCGGCTCCGCTGGCTCGGTCATGTCCTCTGCGTTGGAAAGACCAGGTGGAGAAGGATTTGGCTTCACTTGGCATTTCCAATTGGCTTCGGTTGGCACAGAAGGGAAACGACTGACGTGCTCTTTTGGACTCGGTCAAAGTCGCTGAGGTGGTTACAGTGCCAGTAAAGTAAAGGAAGAAAATAAATGTTCATTAACAGCCGATAATGAGTGATTAACTGACTCTGGGAGGGATTTTTTTTTTGAAATCTATACTGAGGGGCAGCCAAAGTAATCCTCAATCGACTCAGGGTGATTATTAGTTTTGCGCTAGATGGCGCTGTAGGCCATTTTTATTGAATTTCATTGTTTTTTTTCAAATAAATACTCTTTACCAACAAACTCAGTCGCGATGTGATTTCAAACACCGCAGTTATTATTTTAAACGGAAATTAATTTATTTATTGTATTTTGTTTTCTTCAAACTTTCCTTCTTTTTACAAGCTTTTATTTAATTTGGTCATCTCGCGGAAATAGCGGAAATTTCCAATCGATTGTAAACTAACTTCCCGACAAGTTAGAGTCTTGAAATTTTCAGCATAGTTCCAATCACGATGACAATGCAATTTAAAATATAAATGAATTCCCTATATGGTCCAGGGGTTTGATTCAAAGGCGGTCAAAAAATAGTAAGATTTATGGCTAACAGAGCATAATTTGCCAAAGAACGTAAAACCACTGTAAAATTGTTAAAGTTGCCGGCGGTAGCAAAGCTGCTTGTGGCAAATTCTAGATATCAACCTAGTCTAGATATGAACCTCGTTG